>NC_135382.1:32284989-32367489 GCF_049243985.1 Paroedura picta
AAAGTGTGTATCCAGCCTTTGCTTGAAGACTGCCAGTGAGGGGGAGCTCACCACCTCCTTAGGCAGCCTATTCCACTGCTGAACTACTGCTGAACTTCACTGCTAAACTTCATATGTCCATATAAAGAACGTCAAAACCTACATTTCTTGAGACACCTGAGCCCCAAGAAGCAGCCATAGCGGCATTTGCTCAAGGTTCCTGAGAAAGAAAGGGGATATGAGGAAAGAGACAAAAAGAGAGCTCCATTACATCTACCATGACTGGAACTGCCATGACTATCAATGAAAAAGCAGCCACCAGACTCCTAGGGGCCACTCTTGCACACTGAGGCCTTAGTGAAAGATTGCTGTGTGTGCATTGAACCCTATGAGGCCCCTGAAGTCTACTGTGGTTTCCCCCCCTATCATTAGTTTATATCCTGTCATATTCCTTGCCTAAGAATGGAGCTTTCCTCCCGGCTCAAAGATCTTTCCTCTGAAGCAAGAACCTCTTCCAGTGGAGATGGTTCATTGGCCAAAGGAAACCATCACGCTCAGATACCCAGGGTGTTACAACCCATTATCATTTCCCTTCCATTTCATTTTGCGATGGGTGGATTGAATTCATCTCCCAGTTGTCTTTAATCATGTTTATCTCCATGTCTTTATATTCTTAATTCCTGCCCATTTTTCTAACCTCTCTGCAATCCTTTGTTCCATTACTCTGTCCTCAGCGGCACTTGCTACACCTCCTAATTTACCTCCATCTGCGAATTTAATTAATGTACAGTTTCCCCTGTCCTTCAGATCATTAATAAAGATGTTAAATAAAGCCCGTACCTACTCCTGATTATGCCTTTGAAGTAGAGAGGAAGTTACAATAGGATGCAAGCTCATCATAAATTACTGCCCGGGAATTTGGGCTGCCATCCTCATTGGCCTATTTGTTAAGGGTAGACAAGAGACAAACACAAATCAACAATTTGGCTTCTTGCTTTCATGGTTTGGCGGGGTCTTCTGTTTCTGTGGACTGGAAGCGTAGCTGGTGCCTGTGAGGTGTTTAGCTTCCCAGGTGGCAATGCAATTCAGTTCAAAAGGTGATCCTTTGGGTAGAGAAAAGCAGCATATAAGAACCAACGCTTCTTCTTCCTCTTCAGTCACAAAGTAAAAAGTGAGAAGTGTATCTGTAAGGTAGCCTCAAACCTAGAACTCTGGCCAAAATGAGACCTTTAGACTCTTTGCCTCTCAATGAACCAAATGAGGAATCATTGGGGGGAAAGTGAGAGGTCTTGACAATGTTAATGTTGTAGACTTGGGAGGTTTTGAATCTATATTGTACTGCAAGTTGACAATTCAAGTCACAAATAATTGTGATTGTTTAGCTGTAAACAGCTCTCTCTGTGCAAATTCTATGTGATCATTGATATGTTGGATGCCCCTTGATCCTTTTTTAGCATGGTCCCTGGCTCATCCTGGTCATGAGAGGTTCCAGCGTGGTATAGTGTTTAAGACCCGTGGTTTCTAATCTGGTGAGCCGGGTTTGATCACCTGCTCCTTCACATGCAGCCAGCTATGGGACCTTGGGCTCATCACAGCCCTGTTCTGACAGAGCAGTCCTGTCAAAGCTCTCTCAGTCTCACCTACCTCACAGGGTTCCTGTTTGGGGTGAGGAAGGGAAGGCGATCGTAAGCCGTGTTGAGACTCCTTCTGGCAGTGAAACAGAAAACCTTGTAGAAATGTGTAAAGTAATAGTAAGGTACTTTAAAAATAATCATCTTTTTGTCACTGTTTGGCTGCATGCAAAAGGCCCTTTGAGTTGGATCCAATGATTCCTTTGTACTCAATGAGGAATTCAACATGCAAACACAATAAACATAGAAAACCCTCTGTATTAATCTTAGTCCAGCTTCGAAATCCCTATTTGTGTTATGATTTTAATTGATTCCCTTTATTCCTGCTATTGTAAGTTGCCTTGTGCGTGGACAGATGCGAGAGAACATTCCGTAAACTGGATCCAGAAACTGCCTTCTGAAGGGGTCTTCCACTCACGGAAGGACTGTTTTATATGTTCCACTAGAACCATCAACAAGAAAAAAAAACTAATCCACTCAACTACATCCTCAACATGGCCTTTCCACTTGTGCAACCTTATTCATATGCAGTAGGAAAGAGACAGATTCTACCTCTTGCACTAATCCACACGGAACTTCCAACACAACCATTGGCGGAAAAAACACTGCCTTCCTTCCGCTCACAGTTCTGGGGCCCCAATGCAAAATAAACACACATGGTGGCAGGCTGCTGTGATTGGACCCTGAAGAGGCCGTGTGCTCTACACTTGTGAAAGTGGAATTTCGCTAGGCTCTGGACGCAGAATTCGTTTTGGTGCCCAGACGACTGTTCGTACAGTATTCCGTGTTCGGAAACGGTACTTCATTCATCAAAAGCCTTTCCCGCCAACCATGGAGACTAGGATTTGTAGTTTCACCTCCCAACATGGCGTATCCATGCATAAATAACCACGTGCTGCATAAATAATTACATGGCGGGAAGGCAGTAAAACACGGAAGATATATGTTAGCACTTCTGACGTCGCAGAATAAAAACAACAGCCATATTCAGCCCAGTGGGAGGGGGGGCTGTTATATGTTGAATGGACTCCTGTAGAGAACATTTGCCAAAGTCCCTCCCCACCCCCTCCTTTCTTCAGGTCACTCTTAACATTATAGTTAGCAAATTGATAAGGTCCCTCTGTTAAGCTTTATTACATCTGACAGGAGCCTATGACACTTTAGAAAAAGAAGTAATCCAGAACAATCTCTAGGTAATTAACACCTAGATAAACAAACATAAATTTCTATATTGCATTTATTTGGACTACCACTCAAATATGCGTGAACCATGCTTTTTTAATTAAAAGATAAATCTATGTGACACTTAGCCTCAAACTTAATTATTCAGCATAGTATAATAAAAAATACAGCCCATTAAATGTGTCTTGCTCTGTATTTCTGTATTAACAGCAAAACAGTTCACTCTGGGATCATTTAAATTTTCTTCCTCCTCTTTTCCTATGATTTCCCTGTTCACTGAAGCTCGCTTGGTCTTTTATTTATTTATCTGTTCATTCATTTAAACAAAAAATGACTTTAGCAACACCAACAGGTGAGGAAATGTAGAACTTTTTTTGGGTTTGCAATCCTGGCGTAGATGTTCAGCCTTTCCCCCCCTACTTCTTTCCATACTGGATCATAACAATAGTTATAGCATTCTTCCCCTACACCTTTCTGGGTAGGCTTCCCGGTGGAAATGTCCTTCCAGTTGGCCGGATCACGATCCAGAAACGGAAACCGCCGTCGTTTGGAAGCATTTCTGCTGGCATTGTGCTCACAACAGGCAAAGTTAAAGTTCTTCTTTGAAAAATCTTCCTCTCTATATATTGTGCGGTAACAATACAGATGTTAAACAGATAGGAGATGTATTCGGTTTCCCAATGGCAATAGACAGAGAGGTTATAGTCCTTATAAAAGTTTCAACAAAGAAACATTATCTTAAAGCGGAGAGCAGCTTTCCGAGGTTAGGTAGAAAACATCTTGTCAAGACATTCACCATCTGCACAGGAAGGCTGCCGGGGTAGCTAAAATCTTCCTAAATGGGCTTATTTTGGGGGGGGAGGGTGGGATAATGGAGTTTAATAATATTTGTATATATTCTGTTTGCTGTACCAGAGCTGAGCGCCAGCTGCCATCTTCCTTGATGGACAGCCTCATAGCACAGGGCTGCTTTTAAAGGCCAAATGGACAATTTGATCCTAGGCTCCCACTGTCCATACAGGGACGTTCAGGAGATTGTTCACAATGATTTCAATCAAGCTGCATACAGACCATCTGTCCACACTTTTACTGGCTTACTGAGCCAAAACACATGCTTGGATATGCTAACTTTCATAGGTTCTTGGAAACCACAAAAGCAATTCTGCCTCTAGTTAAAGTCAATGGGAAAACTACACTTGAATCTCACTCGGAGAATATTTCATTTATCGGGTTCCAGGTCTGACCACATCACATACAAGGCAGAGCACAGCTCAGGGAGCAAATCGAAACGAACCTCACCCTTCCTTCCAAAATAATGATTCTTAAGCATGAGATATTCTCAAGACAACATTCACATAATCCGTTTATCTGATCCTTAACACAAAATTAGCTTCATACTTCCAAGATGCGTTCCCTTGTTGGGCAATTGTCAGATGTTTGAAATAAGTAGCGTCCTGTGACAGGAATTTCTACATAGTCAGGTTACCAAGCTACCACATGAGTTTCCCAAACTGGTAATTAAGCAAGATGGCCTAGGAAACAACAAACTATAAATTATTGCTGGAATCTAGAGAGAGTCAGCTTGGTGTAGTGGTTAGAAGCGTGGACTTCTAATCTGGCGAGCTGGGTTTCATTCCGTGCTTCCCCACATGCAACCAGCTGGGTGACCTTGGGCTTGTCACAGCCCTGATTAAGTGTTCTGACTGAGCAGTAATATCAGGGCTCTCTCAGCCTCCCCTCCCTCACAGGGTGTCTGCTGTGGGGAGAGGAAAGGGAAGGTGACTGTAGGCCGCTTTGAGACTCCTTTGGGCAGAGAAAAGCGGCATATAAGAACCAACTCTTCTTTTTCTTCAGTAATATCAGGGCTCTCTTAGCCTCCCCTCCCTCACAGGGTGTCTGTTGTGGGGAGAGGAAAGGGAAGGCTCTTGTAAGCTGCTTTGAGACCCCTTCAGGTAGAGAGAAGCGGCATATAAGAACCAACTCTCTTCTTCTTCTTCTTCTTCTTCTTCTTCTTCTTCTTCTTCTTCTTCCAACAATTATCCACATCGAAATATTTAAGTGGGCACTCTAATTTTGTTGATATGAACATGGTGGCTTTGTGGTGTCTACCTTTGCGAGGCTACACCTAAAACAGCTCCTCTGATCCAATTGACCCAAAAGATTTCCTTCCCTAAAATGTGAAAAAGCAGATCTTGCTTCCTAAAATGTTTTGACAAAGATTCCTATCACAGAAATTAAACGCCTCTGACTCAAGTGCTAACAAAACCGCTTGCTACAAGGCAGCTTCCGTCCCCAATGTCACCTGTCAACATCTTGACTGAAAGGAAATACAACCAATTTGGTCAACCAGGGCTCACATGGAGAATTCTTTCAGCTTTCATCTTAAGAGGGAAGAACCTGGGGACAGCTGAGCCAGGTAGGAAGAACTGGAATGAGGACTTCTTTTTGCGGGTATGGCCTTTGGCATGAGTCGAAGGATTCTTGACTCTTGTGCTCAAGAGGTTTTTGTGATTTACCATCTGCTTTAAGACCGTAATGGGAACCTGTTAGTCATTAAACAAATTCCATCGGGTATTTCATTTGGTAAGAAAGTGACTTGCAAAACGAATAAACAAACAGCTGATTATGGTCATGGACTAGCATCATTACAAAATGAAACACCATTAGTCCTTAGCGTGGAAGCAAAGTGGGGTAAAAGAGATATTTTCTTTAAAAGAGCTGAGACTTTCTTAAGCAGTTCTCAGGGAGGGAAGCACATTTTTCTGTTTCAAATGGGCTTAAAATTCAGTACCACTGCCTAGGATAGCAAGTAGCCTTCCAAAGGAACTTGGGCTAAAGGGTGTGCGACCTTTAGGACAGAACATGATCTATGTCAGGGGTAGTCAAACTGCGGCCCTCCAGATGTCCATGGACTACAATTCCCATGATCCCCTTCCAGCGAACGCTGGCAGGGGCTCATGGGAATTGTAGTCCATGGACATCTGGAGGGCCGCAGTTTGACTACCCCTGATCTATGTATTAATTAACAATTGGTATCCAGCTCTGAACATTTTGGAGCCAAAAGGAAGACCAAAGGAAGGTGAGACAAACCTATTTAGGGGAAAAAAGAGATTATACTTTTTGACAAATGTAAGATCTCACTCTCTTTCTCTCTCTCTCTCTCTCCCCCCTCCTCTATTTTTCTTCATGGGACATGTGAAAAACAAATCCTTTCAGATCAATAGCATTTTCTGAAGCAGATTAAATCTGCACTGCAACCTGGGTTTTTAGATATGAGAAAATGTTAAAATATGTATATAATTTTTATATGCAATCTGAATACAGACTCGTGTACTCCAAACCAGGATGCAAAGCAATTCTAGACACATGAACCAGCTTTCCTCTGCAAAGTATTGTTTTGATTAAACCTTACTGAACTTTCTCTGAACAACCACAAGTCTCTCTTCTATACACACAGCGGTGTTTGCTGGAACAATACGTCCAGTAGCCTGAAGACTCAGTATCCAGGGCCAGTTTATTCATGTAGCACATGCTATGGGCCCCATGTTTCCAAGGGCCCCGCAAAATGCCTTCCCCCTCGGATCAGGGCTGAAACTTCTCTCCTCTCCCCTTTTCCCTTGTTAAGGACACTCAGAATGACACCCCTTTCCACTGCCCCCAGTCTGGCTGCTCCCACCAAAACTGTACTAAGGGCCCACGAATCCTTAATCTGGCTGTGGTGCTACGGGCCCCATAACATTCCGTTGTATTTCAGGGGCAGCAGACATAGCAAAACTCTTCAGAATCTTCTCCAGAACTCCGCTGTCTTATACTTACCTGACCTTCCCGGCATTATATGTGTACTCACCCACTGGTAATGAAATGTAACATCAGAAATGGCCCTTAGATGATACTTCCATTTTGCTGATCACCAAAGTGAAAACCAAGCCATCGATGTAACATTAGAACACTCATTAACTGAGAATTATTCCTTTTTCTGCTCTCCAGCTTTGAAACGTATTGTAATTTCATACCACTGTGAATCAGACCTTTAAATGCTGAAGAATCAGCTTAACTGGGCACTCTATCAGAGCATCAATATGGGGTGGCTTTTGCTGAGATCTACCACTTCAGAACGCGGCGGGAGGGGACTCACTTGTTAGAATTTTCCCCATTTTTTTAAAAACCTCCTCTGTAGTCTCAGCTTTGGAGAAAGTTAGACCTAGACTATAACCCTTTTCTGTTATTTTTAAAAATTCATATAGGATTATTTTTAATATCCAGGAGAAAGGACCTTTCCCAGGACGAAACTGTACAGCTTTGCAAAAGCGATTGCGATTATATCACTGTGTCTCTCTCTTTTGTTCAGTCTACTTTGCTCGAAATATCAACTCACTGAAGGGGACCCAGGAATGAGCAGAAATCAAGACGATCCCGATCCTTTACTTGCTTCTGAGTAGAAAAATCCTTAAGTAGAATGAACACTACACATCCAACTGAACACACATGAACGCATGGAGCTGCCTGATAGTGAATCAGACCCTTGGTCCATCAAGGTGTACTCTGAATGGCAGTAGCTCTCCAGGTGGCAGGCTGAGGTCTTTTCACTGTTCCTACTCCTTGTTCCTTTTAACGTGAGATGCCGGGGATTGAACCCGGGGCCTTCTGCGTTCCAAGCAGCTGTGCCACCACTGAGCTGCAATGATTCGTGTGACCCCAGATTCCTTTAAAAGGGCAGCAGCCTGCTTTCCATGCCAACTTACAGCAAGCCCCCCCCCTGCCCCCCAGTTTTCTACAAATACTCTGTACAAACAAATGCATCTTTTTTATGTGAAAACATGACTTTATACATCAGAATGTATGATACACACTTCGATAGAACCAATACTTTTTTTTCCTATAGTACATCAACATTATTATAGAAAACAATTATTACTACATGCTAAAACAGATTTCAAGTCTTTTAATTAAGCACAATATAATATATATATGTATATACCGTTTATAGATTTTGTTCAGAATAATAAGGGAACTGAGCAAATACCCAGTATATTACACTCCAGTAAATGCCTAGCAAGTGTGATATTAAGATTCTGCCCCTCCCAAATCTGACAAAACTGCAAGGGGGAAAAAAAGATATATTTGTAATTGTTCCTGATGAACATAAGCAAGTAGGGAAAACTTCTCTCTCTCTCTCTCTCTCTCTCTCTTTTTTCTCCAGAGGTAGAGGTTTTATTGCGTAAAACACTGGATAAAACTGTACCACTTCGAAGACATTTTTTATTCTAACAACAGAAAGAAAAAACAATCATTGCTTGAGGAGATGGGAGAAGGAACAACTTTCAATACTTGTATACCAGCATAAAGTTCTGTCAACTGATGCATTATAATAATAAATAATGACCAAGAATAAATTTTAAATACAAAGGTGGTTTTTTTCCCCTAATCGTTACAAGCATAGCAACAAAATCCTCTATTCTATTGATCTTAGATTTTCTCCAAGATAGATATTTTTTTTTACTCCTTTGCGTAGGAATGTAGACAGTATCTTGACCAATATCACAGACTACAGAAGTTACAGAGAAAAAACTTGACATGTTTAGATATGAGAAGCATGATGATATTCAGAAACGGACACCGTATCACTGATCCTGCTACTTGTTTGTATTCCAAGTTACAAATGTTGGGGGGGGGGGGGCGGGAGGTCGATGTCAGAGGTGAAGGATAAGGACAGTAGCACCAGACCAAATGGATTCAACGCACACACATCACGAAGAACGGGAAGAAAATGTTTCCAGTGTCACAAACGGAATTATTGCCTGTCGTATCTGAAAATGCTCAGAAGACACAAAAGAATACTGGGGAAAAAAAAGTTAAAAAGCTCCCCAAAAGTGCAAGAAACGGAATGTGGGATTACTTTTTTCCCCCCTCTCGTCTTTTTTTTTTTTTCTTTTCTCGCTAAGTTACTGAAGGCGTCGCAAACACACAAAAGCAAGCGACCGACACAGTCACCAAACACGGTAGTGCAGTTAAAATCCTAAAGCTTACTACAGTCAGAAAGTCTTCAATTACATTTCAATCCTTTACCAAGGATCGTAAGAAACAGTTGCATTAAGTTTATCAACTCGATTTCAGTAAGGCAGTGAGAACTATACTAGGAAAAAATCGAGGAAAAAAGGGGGGGAAAATAAAAAAAACAGCTTGCCTTCTGCCAGATGGGGTCTGAGATAGACAGTGACCTCAGTTTTTAACTGAAACTTCAATCGGATGTTACCTTTTAAATTCTTTTTCTGACAGCGATATGCAAACCATATTCCTTATTAGCCTGAGAATCATTTCCCCCCCTTCTTCCAGTCTCAGGGTAGCGCTACGAATTTTATTTACATTGATTGCAGTTTAGTGTTTTTTGTAAACTGCTGTAGGCAGAGCTGAAGTTTTTAAGGCCCTGGGGTTTAACTCTGTGCTCCCAGCCTGCAAGGATATATTGATTTCTTTTCTTTTCTTTTTTTTAAGTCTGAATGATTTTGTTTTTGCTTTTTTTTAGAAGTTAATACTTCTCTATCGTAAACAGCACCAATTTAGCTTCTCTCCAAGGAAGTATATGAAAAGGCTAAAATCTTTTTTTTTTTTTCCCTTGCAGTGTAAGAATAAACCGTCCGGTGGCATTCTTACGACTTTTTCCTTTTCTTTCTTTAACTCCAAGATGTATTTCATTATAATCTCTCCAAAAGGTTCCTCCGTGGGAAACAGCAGAATCAATTTGGAGCGGCCCAATCAGTAGAAAAGCTAAAATCTGCAAAAATATAGAACACACTTTTCTTTTCTTACAAAACCAAAGAAATATTAGCTAATGCTCTTTATTGTTTTTCCCCTTCATCTCCCCCCCCTCCCGCCCACTAGAGACAAAAAGCAGGATGCCTGTATCCATATTTTAGGACAAATTGTTTTCAAAGCGATTGAGCCCATTAAAAAAAAAAAAACTCTTCTGCACAATCTCTAGAACACTTTAAAAAATAAACGCTAATAAAAGAAACTAATCTTGACTGGGGAATCCTTCATTCAAGTTTTTTTTTTCCCTCCAAAAAAAAATTGTCTTTAAAAACTAAAAAGGAAACGACTCTCTAGTTAATACAAATTCTGTTTTGCACCCTCATCTCCTCTAGATAAGGCTAACTACTTTCCCTACCTAGTACTTTATTAACTTCCAAGCCTCTCTTTAGCAACATACGCCATTAAAAAAAGAACAAAGGAAGAGAAAGCACTTCCCTCAATACTGCAATTTTTTCTTTTAAAGCAACCCCCCCCCCCCCTAAACAAACAATTATACAATAAGTCCACAGCCTTTTCTTGGTCTGCAAATGTTTTGTTTCTTCTAACCCTTGTTCCACTTGGCTGCGTCTCTATAGTTCTCTCTCGTTTTATATATAATATATGCATGTCTATATATACTTTTTAAAAATTACAATGTAATAACACAATCTTCTCCAATATAGGTCAGCACAGAGTATAGCTTAGGGGGGCATCTAAAGTGTCTCCTCTCGTGTCACTGGAGCACCACTCGGATTGATTTTCTTCACGACAGTTCCAGTCAGTCTGGCTCCACCTCCATCTCCTAACGCATCTCACTGCTACAGTGAGGCATAAGACAGCGGTCGGTGTCATATTATAAAGGTGTTCTCAACGATCAAAATACAGATTCCCACACCATCACAGCTCCCTCTTACCGTCTTCAAGGCCATGTTTAAATCATTAAGATGATACTTGTTTATCCTGGTAAGAACATGATTGCTAGACCATTTTAAACTTGGAAATGCCCCCCCCCAACAAAAAAAAAGGAAAAAGAAAACTGTCTTAAACTCTCCTGACGTACGGGAAGAAAAAATAAATAAAAGCCCCACTTGATTTATCCACACCTACATTGTTTGGAAGTACTTGTTGCCAGGTAACAGTTTAACAGCCATTTTTTAAGGGCTGGGATTCCCCCCCCTCATCTTTTTCAAATATATATCTATTTATCTTTAATGTCTTAAACATCCTGTACACATCTGGGAATTTGCAAGACAATTATTTTTTTTCTTCCCTCTCTCTCTCTCTCAGAAGGCAGTTAAGCAAGCTCTCTGTTACCAAAATGCATATCTTAAAAATGGTGTAAAATAATATTGCAATATACAGATTGATCTGTTGGGCTGCATTACTCTTGGGCCTTGCTGCCCTCTTCCGTTAACTCTGTTGAACTCCCAGGTTTGACAGCTGCAGGTTCCTCAGAATTCCCAGAAGCCTCGGAGTCAACTCTGGAGCGCTTGAACCTCCGATCTGGATACTGGCTGTTGTCAAAAGGCATGCGATGGACGCAGAGGACGTGGGTCTTCAAATTTCCCTTCTGAGAGGCACTATAAGGGCAGTATCTGCACTGGAAAGGCCGGTGACCTGCACAAAAGACAAATATTGAGTTAGTTTTTCTTCACATTTTCTACACTTTTCCCCTCCTACTTCACAGAGGATAATAATGTCAAACAAATTCTCTCCACCCTCTGTATGTGGAGGTATTCGTACATTTTTTTCTGAGGTAATACAATCTTCACACCAGCACCAAACTCCTCAGTTTCACATGGAATTGGCCTGATTCAGCAAGGCTCTTCTTATGATCTTATAGACAGATTCATGGTGGATGGATGGCTACTAGCTGTGGTGACTTCACTAAACCTCTCAATACTGGTGCCAGGAGGTGAAAATCACAGGAAGGCATTGCCCTGTGGTTGGGCCTCTAGAGCAGGGGTAGTCAACCTGTGGTCCTCCAGATGTTCGTGGACTACAATTCCCATGAGCCCCTGCCAGCCTTTGCTGGCAGGGGCTCATTGGAATTGTAGTCCATGAACATCTGGAGGACCACAGGTTGACTACTCCTGATTTACATGGCCAATGGCCTAACAGCACAATGCATCTTTTAATGGAAATGTCTATGGCTTGGATCAAGAGTCATGGTCTGGGGATTGTATGATTCCCAGATACATGTAGGCCTGATCTGAATCAGAATCCTAGCATATTCGTCAAGGAGGCTGACCATTTCTGGCACTAAACTGGAAATGACATCACTGTATTGGAACAACACTCTAGAAATCATGGGGTGAATCCTAAAGCATTGGGCCAACGCAGTGACATCACTTCCATGACTGGAACTGACCACAGCTTTGACACCATGATGTCCCATGCATTTGGTTCCCACTGATCCACCACGGAGCTTCAGGAGCAATGAAGCCTTGGCCAAGAGGTCTCCTGCCGAACCAAGAACCCTCATTAAGCCTTGTGACAAGTTAAGGCTCCCCAGAGTGGCAACCCACAGCTGTCTGGAGCCTTTTCAGGTCAGGGATGGATTTTGTGACCAAAACATTATAGCCCTAATCTCTAAAGGGTAATTAAAGGAAGCAAATGGTGCTCATGCTGATGATTCCCTTTGGAAGCGTGCAGACTTTTTGTGCTGACTCCATTTCTTCCTTCCAAATTATTCTGAGCCAGCCTTAAACTTCATGCGCTATCTGGTTTGAGAGGTTATATTTCAGCAATCACATTTCAACCTATGCTGGGAAGTTGTTGATGTGTTTTACTGGAACCTTATGAGGTTTGTCTCTCAAATTAACTTAAACCCGGGCCATCTGAGGTCAAATGCACTTAGCTTGCTTTAATTTGCTGAAATAAACGAATAAATAAATGTGCTTGACAATCTACGCGAAAAGTCAAAGCAACAGGAAGACATGGTCAAAGAACCACAGATTTCTGCCCATCCTGTTTTAGTTTGGTGAGTTTTCGTTCGTTGTATATGCTTAGACTTCACACAGATCATTAGAGCAACGGAGATGATTAGAGGATCGAGACACTTGAGTTTTGAGGAAGGGACGAAGCGTCTGGGACTTTTCAGTTTAGAAAAGAGATGACTAAAGGAAGACATGATAGATATTTATAAAGTTATGCACAGGGTGGAGACAGTTGACAAAGAGAAGTTGTTTTCCCTCTTCCAAAATACTAGAACTCAAATTCCAGACAGACCAAAGGAAATACTGTTTTACAAAGACAGTGATTAAAATGTGGAATTTGCTGCCAGAGAGTGCAGTGATGGGCACAGTAATTAGCATTTTTAAAGGGAATTAGATAAGATTCATGAATTCAGCTAAATCCAAGCAAAATTTTCTTTTGAAAAATGCTTTATCGTTATTTTCGGCTATTCTTACACCTAGATATCAATTGGGGCTGAATTTTGGCTATCCAAAATGGCCATTCCCCAAAAGCCCAGATAGCCGAACTTAAAGGATGTTTACAGTTCATTTAAATGTCTTCTGGGTGAACTTGGCTCTTAGAGAATGTGGTTAAAAGATCTGTGAGCCCTTTAAATGCCTTTAGAGTTTACTTGTGGCATGGAGAAAGAGGAACTGGTTGGCCACCGTGTGAGACAAGATGCTCGACTAGATGGACCATTAGTCTGATCCAGCAGGGCTCTTCTGATGTTCTGATGTTTAACCTGCTATTTGCGTCTGACTGTGACATAGGACAGAAGGTATGGACTGCAGACTTAATTTGTCCCCTCTGTACCATGTCAATATTTCAAAGCACTGCAGGCACAAGAGGAACGTAGCCCTGTCCCCTTTTTATAGCGGCATTCTGTTGATGGAAAAAGTCAGTCTGGCTGAAAGAAAAATGCTGAAAGAAATGGAGCACAGAAAAGTACAGGAGGGAAATGGTTGAGCTCCCCTCACTCACACACTTCCATTTTTCTTTGCTTAAAAAAAGAATCTTTCTTGCCCACCCACTATTTGAGGGCCGCTGAAAAGCACTGCAAAGCTCACTCATTTGCCAGTTCATGTCTCCCCACCCTGGCAATGCAAGAGAGAATTGCTGGCATGGGAGATGTGCATCAGGAAAGGACCTAGGATAGGGTACCTGGGATGTTAATGGACTACAATTCATAGAATCATAGAATCATAGAATCATAGAGTTGGAAGGGGCCATACAGGCCATCTAGTCCAACCCCCTGCTCAACGCAGGATTAGCCCTAAGCATCCTAAAGCATCCAAGAAAAGTGTGTATCCAACCTTTGCTTGAAGACTGTCAGTAAGGGGGAGCTCACCACCTCCTTAGGCAGCCTATTCCACTGCTGAACTACTCTGACTGTGAAAAACTTTTTCCTGATATCTAGCCTATATCGTTGTACTTGAAGTTTAAACCCATTACTGCGTGTCCTCTCCTCTGCAGCCAGCAAATGTTGGCAGGGGCTCTGGGAATTGTAGTCCATGAACATCTGGAGGACCACAGGTTGACTACCCCTGCTCTAGGGTCAGCGTCAGGCAGGAGAGTATCCATGTGTGATGGGGGTGGGAGATGATCAGTTGTGCTTTCCCCCTCCTGGCTTGCCCAACGAGGCATCCCACCATCCCTCCCTCCCTTGTTTTAGGCTTGGGTTTTGTTTGCGGAAATGGTTACATATTATGTAACCATAATGGTTACATAATTGTTCCACCAGTAGCCACCTCCTGTGGGACAGCAGGTCTTTGAGGGGCCCTGGAATCCCGGCAGGCTCATGGGTGGAACCAGGGCAGTGGCTGCTGCCGGAAGGCTGCCTTGCAGTCGGCTGGCCGCGAGAAGGCAGATCCTCTCCCGTGCTGTGCCATGCTCAGTTATAAAAAAAAACCTGGGGCCATGTTTTTGCCAAAACAGAAGTTGTCAGAGTCCTTATTAAGGTGCAAACAATACCCCCCTGCAAAAGCAAATGTTTGTTTTTTTTAATGTAATCATGGTTGTTTTTATTGCCTTGTTGTACACTGCCCCGAGCAGGCTACGCCAGGAGGGGCAATGAATAAATGTCACCTCATAAATAAATAAAATAAATAAATCTCTCCCACATTCTGACTGGGATAAAAAGTCTCAGATCTCCATTTCTACTCCTGTCTGACAAAGGGAGCTTTGATTCCCGACAGCTTATATCAGGGGTAGTCAAACTGCGGCCCTCCAGATGTCCATGGACTACAATTCTCATGTGTCCCTGCCAGCGTTCGCTATCCTAAGCACCTTATCAGTATCTCAAGACTCCGCTGCAGCCCGAAACAGCGACCCTCTGAAATGAACCCTATTTGTTCAGTAAACCCAATGCTGTCTAACATGCCTTCTGAGGCTTACCCTTCTGCCTAGCCAACGTCCCTGACAGTTCCCAAGTACATTAGCGTAATCAAGCAGTAATCATTAAAGCATTAACGCTAATTTATTAATCAATTTACTAAAATAATTTTTAAGAAGGATCCATCCCCCCTCTTTTATCCAATGAAAGCTGTATGATACATAGATGGATTGTTGTTGTTAATCACTTACACCCCCAAATGCTTTCTTCTTTTTAGTATCACTCTAAGTTCTCCAACGGAGGGGGGGGGGAGAGTTTGAATATTAATATCCCTGAGAACCCGTTAAAGATTTTGCTTGCGTTCATCCGCAGCCAGCCGAAAGCCGAAACGCATTAATGGCAGCCAAGAGAGGTTCAGCTCAGCGGTGCGTCCCTTTTTGATCGCTAACTTTTGGGGGCCATCAAAATTCCCCATCACTGTCGCGTGGAAAAGTTAAGTACACAATAAGTTAATTTGTATTGTCACTGTGCAGTACAATGGCAGTAAAGAGCGCATCAATTTTTAATCCGGTATGAATAATATATAAATATGTATACACGGTGAGGGTCAAAAAGTGTAAGAGCAAAATAAAAAATAAAAAATAAAGCAGTGGTACGTTGTTTACAGCCACAGTCTTGCCAGAAAAAGAAAAGAAAAATCCCAGAGATCGGTCTTACAAAAGATAACAACGTCTGCAATTTGTTCGTAACTGGGGGGCAAAGCGGAATGCCCATTTCTCTTGGGTAAGACCGTCCATTAATTACTGCTCAAAACTGGTTGTGGGCAGTAAGATCTTAAAATAACCGGGCCTAGATAAGCAGGCAAGTAATTTATACCATCTTTATCAGATGGTAGTTGGGGAGGATTTGGGGGCTGCAGGCTCCTTCTTTTCAAGTCATAGATCACATATATACTAGCTGGGATGTATCTTCCAATGTATAATCAGTTGAAAGTCATTTTCAAAGAACACTCTCTCATAGTTCTGAAGACAAATATTCTTCGGCAATACCAGAAAGCTAAGTTATCAGCGGACTGTATGAATCCACACAGTGGGGATTATTTCCTAAGAGCCAGGCATCACTATGAGATGGAGGCTTTAGGGTGGAGATCCAGTGGCTTGGGTCAGCTCGTATTTCCACTTAATTTTCACCTTCAACTACTCTGCAGGACTGCCTCTCCCAGTATGCTCCTCTCTGACAGCTTTACTCATCGGGCAAATCTTCTTGAAAGTGTCATTGGTCTCAGTGGTAAGACTGAAAGCTGTCTGTAGGATTTCTTTCTTATGACCCCCTGGCTGGTGGAATGACCTGCCTGAGGAGGCCAGGAATGTTCCCACATGGCTCCCACCTCACAGAATGGAAGGGATTGGCCAAGAGGGCAGAGGGTGGGGTTGTAAGTTGAAGCCTGGCAACCATCAGGAAGGTGAAAGCAAAAAAATAGAGTGGGGGTGTTGCCCAGTGGTATCACTTCCAGGTACATTCCAAAAATTATAATAGGGAGTGTGATGGACTGCCTTTTAAAAGCTTAGAAGTGCTGTAGAAACAGGTAAAGGACTGTGAAGGGTTAATTCGTCATGGAAACAGAGAGCTTTGAGTGACAGGCTGTTCCAAGATCTTACTGAGTAGCATCAGTTGAGCAGAGAGAGACTTCAGATCTGAAGGCTGAGGAGAATTCCTTTGGAATTCAGCCTTAACTGAGAGCAGTTTAAGACAGACAGAAGAACTGGGGAAAGTTGGCAAAGACAAGTGGGTAGTTAGACAAACATTGCTAGCTCTGTCATGTGAACGTAGTTATACTCCTTCCCAATACATCTACCCTCCAATGTAAAATGGTTTAATAGTCATATCTTCTTGCCCATAATTCCTAGAACCTGAGAGAGGCACTAGAGATTTCTAATAGGGACTTCTAAGCACCTTCTCCATTATAAGTTCCTTGGATTCTTTGGTGGAATCCATGATTGTTAAAGATATGTGAAGTCAATATTATGTAGCTTTGTTGGTATGCTGTAGAAGAGTTAGATTCAAGTCCAGTAGCTTAAAGACCAACAGGATTTGGGACGTATGAGCTTTCAAGACTCCCTTTGTCATATTTTTCTCCTGGACTGTGTCGATATGTGGCATTAAAGTCATAAGAGCACTTGATGATTTACTATTCCTCTATCATTTTTTGCTGCCTTTGGATTAGTACGGACTCCAAATTGTTGTCCTCTGGCTTAACAGGAAAGGGAAACTTCCAAATCCCGAACTGGGTTAACCAAATTCCTCCTGTTTCCCTTGCCAGAGTGGTAAGATCAAGTTGTCAACAAGTGTCGGGAGTGCCATTGGTCAGAAGGGGGGGGGGAAAGAAGCTGTCCATTCAAGAAGGTTCCATTTTGTGTTTTAGCGTTACCCCATTAATTTAGCCTTTGAAAGGAAAGTGCTTTGTTTTCTTTTCTTTCAAATTCAGGAGCTGACATGTTGCTTTGTGACACGGGATGTCATCCTGCATCAGTCACATCACGTCACGTTAAGTTTCAGGAAGTGGTGTGCCTGAATGCTGAGCCCAATGAAGAACATCAAAGAGAATAGGTTCTGAAATCCAGCTGCATTAAAAAAAAAAAAGAAGAACAGATCTCAAAGGCTATTTTAATGACCATTATCAGGTTGACAAAGCGAAGTCCTAGTTTCTTAAAAAAGAAATACAGTTCATTAGTAGGTGTTCTTTTTTTTTTTTAAGGGACGGACGATTTTGCCAACCAGTTTTTATAGTTTCTTTTAAAAGCACGGCACCTCACAAAAGAGAGTGGGAATGATCCTGAAACTGAAGATGTGGAACGGGCCTCTTCAGAATACCAAATAATGATGCATGTTGGAGCGTATTTCTCTAGCTCCTGCATAGACAGAGTTCTGCATCATGATCAATTCCCATACAAGGACCAAAGGGCTCCTGCCCATAATCCAGACCCCTCTAATTGTAACTAATTTATTGACATCAGCAGGTAGCCATTGTTTGAAAAAAGCTAAAGTGGATGGCACAAAGAAGAGAAGGCAGGGGCAATCAATGTTAAAGATGTTTATTTTTATGGTCAAGCTAAATTAATCCTGCCCTTTTATGAATATTTGACCGTTGTCCAAATTCCATGTATGGTTCCACCAAGACATTGCAGATTTTTATGATCTAAAAGGCACATATGTAGGAGGCTTGTACAGAAGTGTAAAAAGAGCCATTAGAATCGGCATGTGGATGAGACACGGAATTAATTCCAGATTGTTACGGGTGTACTAATAGCAAGAAAAAAAAAAGCATGGCTCTCTCCCAAAGCAGCAAGAAAGGGTAATTTCAAAGAAAAATGCCAATTGTATATTACTCAAAAGCCTTCTGCTCTTCCCACTATGCTGAGTTTTAGTGGGTCGAATATTTATATGGATATGGCTTATATGCAGATGGAGCTTGGAAACATATCAAAAACGCACATATATTCACAATTCAAGGATAGGATTTTAGGGACAGCTCAGAAAGAACATGACAGCAATGGCAATAGAAAGCCTTGCACAACGCTGTACGTTAAAACCAGCGGTGGTGGGATAACGCCCTGGATTTGTGATTGAATGCAGTAGTTTCACATTGCACCAAATTAATGGCCCATCTAAGTTGTCACTGTCATCCCTGACTGGGAACAACTCTCCAAGATCTCAGACAGGGAAACATTCTTTCTCTACAGCTTTGCCCTGGTTTGGATGGCCCAGGCTTGCCTGATCTTGTTAGGCTAAACTAAGGCTGGCCTTGCCTATCATTTGGATGGGAGACTACCAAGGCAGTCCAGGGTTGCTAAGCAGAGGCAGGCCAAGGCAAACCACCTCCCTTCGGGTCTTGCCTTGAAAACCCTATGGCAGCTTTTCTCAAGGTTTGGACCATCGGGAACCCCCTGAAACATTCTTCAAGCTTTGAGAAACCCCACAAGTGGTGCAATGGTGCAGAACAATTTATATACAATCATGAACAATGGAGCCATTGGTTAGTTTGGGTTTAATTTCTGTGAAAGAACACTGGCATAATTGTCTGTCTGCGGGTCACCCCAACACGAGGAACTGTATTAAAGGGTTGCGGCATTGGGAAGGTTGAGAGCCACTGCCCTTTGGGATCACAGTAAGCTGCCGTTCTTCTACCGAATGGCAACCATTTTCTGAGAAAATGGCACCATGGCATAAATATATGTCATTTGGAGAGGTGTAAAATTAAGTGCTTAAAACTTTGTGGCCACTGCTGTGTTTGTACCTTTCAATTCCCCACACCCACCCCTCTTTTCAAAGAACTCACAACTGATTTCTTTTTCTTCCTATCCATGGCTAACATTCTAAAATACAGTATGCATTACCCAATAGACCAGAATGGCCCTAAAGCAGCCATTCTGACCTAGAACATAATAATATGGATGGGGAAAAATGCTGAATAAATGCTTTGTCCAATAGACAATAATGGCTCTGATGGAACCATTCTGCTTTATGAGTCTCACAATATACATTTTGAAAAACTCCCTGATTGCTGGGCTGGTTGAGATGGCTCCAGTCAGCTACATACCTTTAATGAAAATACGCAGGGACTTTTGAGATGAGCGTGCATCCAAACATAAGCAGAGGAGCAAATAAAAAGATCCTCTGAGTAAATAACAGAAATCCACACACGGCTCTTGTCCCAGTTACAGAGAGTGTACTAATCCTTCAAACCAGGATTTCGTTGGTGTACCTGCCTGGGAAGTTGGCTAGTCCTAGAATTGCCAAGCCTCCTGGTGGATTCCCTGCCACCAGGCCTTGCCCTCCACCATTGCCTTACCAGGAAAGGGAGGGAAGCCCAGGCTATGTCGCAGGATATGTCGCCTGAAACAGATGTTTCTGCAGCTTTCACAAGGGAAAAGAAAGCAGGGTTTTAAAGGGACTTTAAGTCTCTTTAACACCTGCTTTCTGCTCTATTTACCAACTGCCATGATTTTGCAAAAACTATTTAAAAATTTTGGAGATGCTCGTGATAGTACATCATGAACTCTGGTTCGTGAACCATGAACAGGGCAAAATTTGTGATTTTGTTTCATAGTTTAGTTCATGGCCATCCCAACCTATGATGGAGGGAGTCCAAGGCATGCAAAACCTGGGACTAGCCATAATGCGAACCAAGTAGATTTCATGACTAAGTGGGGATCAGCAACAGATCAGTGGATTTCCTGTATCTCATCGGAAGAGACTCATTCTATCACAGTATTTCTATGCTTGTTTTCACACTTGCATCCCAATGCCACTCCTAACTTCAAAACCACCCCTGACTGGTGACAACCAATTAAGGAGATCTGGAAACCAACAAAAAATGCCATGTTCCATTTGGTTTGTTTTTGAGCCACCCTGCAGGAGAACATGATGTGCCACCAGCTTACATCGTCATCATATGCTCAAGTGTGAAGACAAACACAAACTTCCTCCTTTGAATGATACAGCTAATATAAGCCAGTATGGGGTGGAAACTACCACACACATAAAGAACATGACTCTCAATGTACATAAAATGTCACAATCCTTGCATATAACACATACTTCTGAGTTATTAATCAAATGACTCACCAAGGCTTGGAGGAAATATCACTAATTTTAAAGTATTTTTAAAGCACAGCCAGTGAAATAGATCTATTGATGAGTCATAGGTATATATACATGAATTATTGCTGTGTGAGGCGATGGTAGAAGAGATTTCAAGTTGAGTAATCAAAGGTTCCAGAAATATGTAGATGTAATTGTTCCTGTGTCAAATACAGATTTCATAATACCTGGAAAATTAAATATTTTATACTGTTTGGAACGTTACCCAGTCATTGATGAGCCATTCAGACATCCCACTAGCAGGGCTAGTACAGAGGAAGCTATATTATTGTGGCAAAGACCACCTGTTTAAGTGGAAAAAATGGATCCACCCATTCTTCTTTTATTTCATAGAATCATAGAATCATAGAGTTGGAAGGGGCCAGACAGGCCATCTAGTCCAACCTCCTGCTCAACGCAGGATCAGCCCAAAGCATCCTAAAGCATCCAAGAAAAGTGTGTATCTAACCTTTGCTTGAAGACTGCCAGTGAGTCTTTCACACTAACCCTGTACAAAGAAAGTTCCCAACACTGTCTTGTCATATCTTGGAAGCTACTTTTGTAGATAATAGCTAAAATAAGTTATTTCCCATGGTCAACGATGACCATATCAGGTGATATGTGGTGGGTCTGTGACTACCATAATGCCATGGGGGAAAGCCCCCTCAATGATAACACAAATTGAACTACCAAACATAAAGACATTTAAATATCAGATCTTATGACATCCCTGTAAAGTCTCTACCATTACCCCCAATCCCAAGCCTTCCGGGAATTATAATGTAGAAGGCCATTCCAAAAGACGGCTCTAACTCTGGCTAAGCAAAAGCCAGGTTACATGAAATTTCTGACAATAATTAGACTTCAGTCTTTGACAAGGTATGATGGAGAAATCACTAGTTAATCATAAACAAACCAGTTTATTGCTTGACAGATGAAAGGAAATGCTTGACATGGGGGAAAAACACACACGGTGCTATTGTTCATTTCCTTACCATTTCCAGTTCTCATTTCAACTTTGACACCCTGATCGCCCTTAGAGGTGAAAATCATAGTGGCAGTGGATTACTAGAACTAGAGATATGAGACAACGTTATGGGTTCAGGCTCTTTAATGTTGCCATGGTCAAACCCGACGCTCTGAACTGGTCTGGAAGAAAACTAATATAAGCAGAGCTCTTGTGCAATGGGTAGAATATTCCCCATGGGCCCAGATAGCTAATGAGAAACTGGACCAGCCAGGTGAACCTTTTCTCTTCAAGGGCAGTCCCATGCAGTACAGTAGACAGTCACATCAAGATTGCTTTTTTGCATTGTGTCACTACAACACATCAATGTAGCCGCAATGCAGATCTGAGGGGGGGGGAAGATGGAGACAGTGTACGGTTTACAAAGAACGGGTTGAAAACATTGCATGCTCCTAATCCGAAATTAATTTTAGGAATTCTTCTGATTAAAACCAGAATGAAGGAAGAGTGGACTGGCATTCTGGGATATTTAAGAAACAAAACGCAAAGGATTCGGCGTACCTGAAAACCCCCCATTCTTTGGCACATGTAAAGGCCTTGTGCTTAGATGAGGGGGAGTAAATATCTTTCCATTAAATCAGAACAGATATCCTTTCCCTTCCTCTTTTCTGTGAAAGCTTCCCCTCCCCCCACATATAAATGAAAGGTGTCAGTCTTTGTGTTTCCTTCTTGACATGATCCAGACTGTACGGCCAAGGAATGACAGATGCCTGCAACCAGCTGCACTGAAGCATGCTAAAGTTTCAGGCTAATCCACTTATTTCACTGCTGTCGCATAAACCCAAACAAATGTGAGCTGCATTACGCTCATTCAAGGGTGGAGGGGAGCTTTGTTACATAATACAGCTGAGACACCATCTTTCTGAAAACATTCTCAGATGGTTTTTCCATTTAACTGACTCCTTTAAAAAAAATTGCGGTGACCCGTTTATACCTTAGCATCATTAAATTCCCCGGCGTTAATTCATATTAAATGTGGCATAGGCAAGTTTTAAGAATTCCGTGGACCACGAAAAAGCCAAGCCCAACATGCCAAAACAATGGAGGTCATTGTTTTTTGGTTCACATGATGAGGTGACAAGAATCACTGGAAAAGGCAATAGTGCTAGGAAAAATTGAATTTGGCAGGAAAATGGGAAGGCCCAACATAAGATGGGTCAACCAAATCACAGAAGCCCACCATCCTCAGTTTGCAAGACGTGAGCAAGGCTGTTAATTATTTGATGTTTGGGAGATTATTCATTCATAGGGTCTCCATCAATGGGAATAAACTTGACAACACTATACCCACAGATTATACTTGGAATTCCAGCAGAGACTATAGCATGGTTCCTTCCTTCCTTGCTTGCAGGAAGGACCAATGGACCAATGCCAGAGCTTGTATCGTATGAAGTGTAACCTGGACCAGTTGATGCTGCAGTCAGAATGGGCCCCTCCAGGTTAGATCATCATCTGGTAGTGGATTGCTACCACCATAGATTATTCCCATGATGCACTGAGAGGGTGCTAGTCAAACTGGTTGGGGGGGAGGAGGATAAGTTTTTGCCACTGGGATAGATTTTTAATGGGGAATTAAAGATATTTATGTATTTTATGGGGGTTTTACTATTATGTAACCCGCCACGAGATGGCTTTGCTGATAGCAGCAGGCAATAAATCTAATGATGAGGATGATGATGATGATGCTTAGGATGATGCTTTAGAATGCTTAGGACTGATCCTGCGTTGAGCAGGGGGTTGGACTAGATGGCCTGTATGGCCCCTTCCAACTCTATGATTCTATGATGATGATGCCATAGATACTTTCTATGATCAAGAATGCCTAGAATTTCAACCGGTCCAAAACATGGCTGGCAAAGATTTCCAGCCAGAACTTGCAGAAGAGGTCCTATCGCTCCATGTGTTGTGTGATTCGCACCTACTATTGACTTGAAGTTCAGATTTTGAGCCTTCAAGCTGCAAATAGAAGGGGAATAGTTGAGGGGCTGCTTCACCCACACAAAGCCTTTTCTTTTTGTCTGCATTAGCAGAGCAGAGGTGAGAGCCAGGCTGGTATTGTGGGCAGAAGGCCAAACGAAGAAGCAGAACATCCAGTAGGGTTGCCAACACTGGGTTGGGACATACCTGGAGATTTTGGGGGTTGAGCTGGGAGCGGGTGGGATTTGGAATGGACTATAATGCTATTGAGTTCACCCTCCAAAGGAGCCATTTTCTCCAGGGGAAACCGGTCTCTGTCACCTGGAGATGAGCCGGGGGATCCCCAGGTCCTGCGTGGGGCCTTGCATCCCTAAGATCCAGGTTTAACTTCTTAGCCTGCCATGAAACTTACCTGGTGCCAGCTGCGCTCCCTCAGCTTTGCAGGGTGGTTGTGAATGTGTAATGGTTGGAGAAAGTACAGTCACAATCAACTAGCCACCAGAAATGATGTTGTAATTCAGGAACGCTGTTCTTTTCAAGGGTTTCGTCCCTGAAAGCTTCCGCTGACAAAGGACGAGGCAGACAGGCAGCCTCCATACATTTGGGCCTTCTGGAAACTTAAGAGAATGATTTTATTCCGATGGGCATTTAATGTTTTATTCCTTGAAGTTGTTTGGTACTTTTCCCCTTCTTATTTATTGCTGACTGCCAGCTGACTGTCTCTTCCTCTTCTTTTCTCTCTGCTGCTTTTAAAAGTTTTATAGACCTTTTCAAACCGAATGTCTGCTCTTGGCTGTTGTCTAAGATCTTTGAGATTATTTTTAATTCGTTTCATAATTTTAGAAGGTTTTATTGCCATATCGTGAGCCGCTCTGTGCGCCATTGAGATGACGGGATGGCTGGATCCCAAATGTCTGAATGTGCGTGTACAGAGAGAGAACACATCACAGTTGTTTTACCCATGCATACATGTACAGCATGTGTGCGTGTGCATGGGCGGGGGGGGGGGACTGTGACAAATTTTCTGCCCAACAAATGAGCAAAACCAGGGAAACCTGCTTAGCTTTAATTCCTTTCCATGACCGAAAGGAAAGAAGAACACTGCAAGATTTTCATTCCGCGGACGGGTATTTATCACGCACGAATCCTAATCTCCGATTCACGTAAGTAGCCTCATTTTGATCACAGGTACCTGTGACTCCAGCCCACTCAGAAGGTAAGCACACACTTAACTTCCATCGGAATCAATAGAGTCTAAGCACTTAACTGGAGGCGTAAATCACTTTGTTTTCAACAGGGTCGGTGCTTTTGCCGTTCCCGGACTGCGGGGCCCGTAGCATAGAACTGTCTTCCCCCCCAACCGTTCCTTGCCTCTCCATGTATGGGAAGTGCGAAGAGAGACGCCTTCCCTTGTTTTGTTATGCCAGAGGGAGTGTAATGGAAGTGAACATGGCATTCCTTCCTGGAAAGACCGACCTGGCCTCCCTTTAAACATGTCAGGCCACAACCTTCTGAACTCTCTCCTCCTTTAATCCTTGTAAGGCAAGAGAAATGATAAGAAGTCATGTGGCTTCCTCCCTCCCCTCCCCTCCCTTCCCCTCCCCTCCCGCCCTTCTCCCCGCCAGGAGTTTCAACAGCTGTGAAACCTTCTTTCAGCACAATTCATAAAAAGAGAAGATGCCTCGGATTTTGCCGGTGGCAGAATGGCATACAATTTCTGGCCCTTCGGGCTAAAATGATAAAATGCAAAGAGGAAAATGTAAGGTTTCTTTTCTTGGGTTTTTTTTTTTTTTCGGGCTCTCTCTTTCTTCTCTCCCCCCCCCCCTTTAAACTTCCCACAACAACCTCAGCAAAACCACATGACTTGTCTTGTACTATTTCCCTGGTGTTTTCAGCAGTACTTTGGCAGGAAATCAGAATTACGGTTATATAAATTCCATCTGATGCCAGAGCTACCATCTGTGAGTAAAACTGTTTCACCTACGCTGCTGCAAAAGCCACTCTCTTAGAGACAAGAGAGAAATTGGGGGGGGGGGGGGAGAGAGAGAGAGACAGAGGAGGGGGGGGGGCGAAATTTGATTAATTTGCAGAATGCTCCTGATTTGCTCATATATTATTATAACTGTTCATCAACACATGACAAATTCCCCAGCACTCTGAGCAGGAACCCGTTCGGTTTCGGCAATTTCTTTGCTTCGGCACCTGACAGACTGCAGAGCCCCTAATGACTTTCAGATGCTTTACAAACAGTAATTCTATCTTCACAATAATAAAAAAAAAGTGTGTGAGTGTGTGTGTGTGTGTGTGTGTGTGTGTGGGTGCATGCGTGTGCGTGCGCGTGTAGAATCCATAGGAAGAAAAAGAGTTTGAGTGAGTCTCTTTCATTTCCTTCCTGTATATCAACGTGATTTAACTCTTGAGGGCAGCGTTGGTTTCGAGATCACAACAATGCCTGAAAAAGAGACAAAGGCTGCCAGTCTTGGGAGAAAAGGTGAAATAAATAATATTTCCTTGGAGGGGGTGGTGGGGGGGGGAACCCTCCTTAATGTTTTCTTCAAAGCAAAAAGAGGTTAAACGGCCGCTCAGGAATCCTACCGGATATATATATATATAAGCCTTTCAAAAATCCCTAGTTTTTATTTATTTGCCCCGTTTTGATATTTCCGATAACCTTCTTGCGTTTCCAGAAAACACATCTGCTTCTTAACTGCTCATGAGTTTCTCTCCCCCCACCTCCTCCTTTAAAGCTATGATTATGCTTTCTCAACCACTATCGGCGTGCTTGATTGCCTGCTTTAGATTAGAGATTTTAGCAAGGAAACAAAGACTTTAGAATGCACATCAGTCGTACATATGAGAAGCCACAGAAGGAATAAGCTGTAAAATGTGATGCACCATCTGTCTGCGAACAATAACCTGCATGTTCCGAAAGGCTTACAAATTATTTAGTGCGCAACCTCGCCGAATTATGGGACCCTTAAATAGAGCGATAGACTGGGAATGAAAACCTCTTTGACGCCCGGGGTGGGGGGTCTTTTGGATATTTCTCTCCCCCCCCCCCACCCCACCCCCACCATCCCGAACTCCAGTTCAATTGATTGCTAAACCCTGGAAGAATTTCCCAATGCCTGCCTGCGCAGGTTCATTTTTATTAAGTAGGTCCCTGGAGAATTTTGTGACAACGGAATTGAACAGGGAGTCATATTGTTTCTCCAGCAATAGACTGCTCCAAACGCTATGTTCGTCAGAAGACAGTCTCAAGATAATCGCTGCTTGGGAGATGAACTTCCACAGGCCAACAAGGACGTGCTATTGATTTCAACCCGAAACTCTGAAGAGGGACATCCTTCAGATATTTAGAGGCTATTACACGCTGGGTTTGGGGGAAGTAATAAATCTGGCCATAGCCTGCGGTGCATGAAATTGTAAATTGACTCTACCTTATTATTTTTTTAAATATATATATATTAAATTACATTTTTTTTCTTTTCAAAAAATTGTACAACTTTTGTTGTTGTTGTTGTTCCAGAAATAGGAGTCCTGTGACGTCAGCGTCCACCCTCAGATCTGAATTACCTCCAGCCCTAAATTTAGGACTCTTAGCTCTTCCAGCATATCCAGCCGCCCTCTCCTTTAAAATCTTCCACCAAGCTTCAAGACTTCCCTTCACAAGTGTCAACCACCGACTTTTGGTTGTTGTCTGTCCAGGCTGTCAGCCATTTCTGCCTTCATGGGAAACACGGAAAGACTTCCTGACTAGAGTTAAAGGCTCACCGGCACCTTTAAGAAAGCCACTGTTACATTCTAGAATTAGTCAATACCGGTTATGGTTTGGGATGGCGTTCACACAAACACACAAAAAGGTGAATGTGGAAAGAACATTCCCTTAGAGTAGACTGAGAACACCCCTTACCACATGGATACTTCAAAAATCCCATACATGGTGGCTCTAGCTGCCACCTAGTGGTCATTTTTAAGCTTTGGTCAAGCGACACACCAAGCATAGACATGTCCGAATATTCCTCTACATGTCATATCTGTTGGATCACCTTCGTAACACTGGTGGTGAAGCATATCTACAGGTAAACCAAGGCAAGTGTTGCCACAGGTCAAATTTTAGAGTGGCAGCTGTATTGAGGTTGTATGGAGTATTGTCAAGATTTAAAGGGAGCAGGAAGTCCCTGGTTATTTTAGTAAAACATCTGATATATTCCCTCATCCAACAAGACTTTTTTTTAAAGACACAGAGACACTACGTAACCCATCTGTAGTCTACAGAAACACTATCAGGAGTAGTCAAACTGCGGCCCTCCAGATGTCCATGGAATTTGCTGGCAGGGGCTCATGGGAATTATAGTCCATGGACATCTGGAGGGCCGCAGTTTGACTAACCCTAGCTGAGATCAATGGCAAGGACACCAAGACAGCTTCAGCATCATACCAAACTTTTTGGATTCAGGTTAAAACCTTTTCACGTTAAAAACAGGATAATGAACCAGCTTCTGTTATCTCCTATGAAGGCTGAGGGCAGAGAATGGGGAAAGCCCTAGACCTAACCATCTCAAATCTTAGCTGGCGGGCACAAGTTTCTCACTCTAATTTCATTTATTTATTTATTATTTATTTATTATATTTGTATACCGCCCTCCCCGAAGGCTCAGGGCGGTTCACATGAAGCAGAACAGAAACAGTACAGATAACTTAGATTAACAACGATGAACGAAATGAAACAACAAGCAACATGGAACCGTGGAAAAATTAAACATTAAGGTAACTCATACTGATAGCCCAGTGGGTTGGGCAGAACTGCAGTGGGTGCTGTGGGAGGGGGCTCAGGAGGAGGGCCCTTGGGAAGTGATGGTACAGGTCGACCTCAACCAGAATTCAGCCTTTCTCAACCTTTATACCATTGAGAAACCCCTGAAATAGTCTTTAGGCTATCAGAAACCCTGGAAGTGGCACAATAGTGCACAATACGCTTGGGAAACAAAGCTGTGTACATGTCCACCTGGGACCCTTCTGAATCCCACCCATTCCAAGCCCAACGTTGGCCATTTTGAGCGGGGAAGGGTGGGTCGACACCACCATATACGGTCATATGACCCAAGAAATGCTTAACAAATTTTAGAAAATATATTAGAAAATTAATTAACTCCCATCCATCCAAGAAACCCTAATAGGGCCGTCACTTGGGAAGAGTTTCCTAAGTGGGTGGGAGTTAATTAATTTTTAATATATTTTTTCAAATTTGTTAAACGTTTATTCATGGTTATGTTGACCTTCCTCTTCCCCAAATGGCCAGTGACAGGCCTGGAGAGGATGGGAAGGGGAGGGGCCCAGGGTGGACATGTACACAGCTAGGTTTCCCATCCATATTCTGCATGGTCACGCCACTTCTGCGGTTTCTCAAAGCCTTAATAATGTTTCAGGGGTTTCTCAATGGTAAAAAGGTTAAGAAAGGCTGGGTTAGAAGATACTGCGCAGCAAATGGAAACATCGCACAGGGCCAGGGTAAGAATAAGGATGCCATTTGTATATTATATATGCAAGAGCTGAATTTTGACGAGTTAGCATTTTTATGTCTCTAAAAGATCTCATACGCTTTTTTTCTTTAAAAAAAGAATCTTACAAAGTGTTTCTGTGGAGTATATCAGCAGTTCAGGATTAAAAAAAAAAAACCCCTGCAAAACAATACCGGCTTTCTTGCATGGCTGATTTTTATGAGCATGATAGTTTGCATACAAAATTGTGGCAACATTTCATTCACTGAGGCTGCTGCATTTTTGTTTTACCATCAAGGATAATCTTCACATTAGCCAGACCTGTCCAAGGGGCTTGGCCTCCTTAAGGAAACTGCAATTTCAGCACTCCTACTATTTCCAAAAGTGAGAGGTACATAACGGGCCAGTCCCTCTCTCAGAGTAACCTACCTCACAGGACTGTTCTGAGAATAAAACGGAGGGAAAGAATTATGGAGGGAAAGAAGTAATTACTTGTAGTAATTAATACTTGCAGTAATTCAGCAGAAGACAGCTTCGTGTGTTATTCATATGTTTACAGACCTGTCTATATTAAAGGAAATTAGACAAATCAGTTGTGGGGAGGGGGGTCCATTTGACAGCAGTCAAGATGGCTGAAAGGGACCTCATCTATGCATACCAATTGCTGGGCATCAGTTGCAGGGGAAAGCTTTGGCCTGACAACTTTGCTTATGGGTATCTCAAGGCAACTGGCAAGCCACTGTGAAAGCCAAGACACCGGACTAGAAGGTTCATTGGTTTGATCCAACGGGTGTCTTCGTATCTTATATTCTTATGAGGCTAACGCCTGGTGTTCACAAGGTACGCGGCTTCTACCCATGGGATTTCTGGCAGCCCTGCCATTATTTATAGGCGAACCCCATTAGACTTCAGTTCTGCAGGAGGAAACAAGTACTTAATGCAAAAATAAGTGTAACCGCTGAAATCATTTTATGTCAAATATTAAGCACGGAGGTCTTTTGGCAGTCAGGTACTTCGGGTCTGGTTGGGTTGCTATGAATGGCTGGTTTATCGATGGATGAAAGGCAGTCATCCGAATCCCATTCTTAAATCATCAAAAAGGGAACCCAAGCCACACCAAATCCCATTCCTAAATCATTAAACAGGGAACCCAAACCACACCTGTCCCGCTGAAAGCTTTTGGATTCATCCTCCCCAGTACACCCCAACCCTCCCCCAAAAAAGAACAATAGTTGGATTTGTTTATCAACCAGCTCATTCCTATTTCCACGAGATATACACCGTGACAGTAAATAGACCTTTTCTAATTGAACAGATAGACTGAAAGTGAACATGCCCTTGAATTTATACCGGAAGATAGACAGCGATTATTTATAATAAGGGACGTATCCAACTGCCGTTCTGTTTTGTAGAGCAAGGACTTTATCATAAGACTCGTGTTTAGGCAAATAGTGCCAAATAAGATAAATTTGGCATTAAAGAACAAATGTTTCCCCCTCACCCCGCCTCAGATGTACGGGGAGAGGAGACACTTCCTTGATGGCCAAGTCCTGCAAAGTGCAATAAAAAGGAGTGTTAAGATAACGTTTCTTTCTTTCTTTCGCTGCCGCTAATATATCAAAGTTTCTCGTACTGACCGTCTTCATCCCTAGCTGCACATCCAGGATGCTTTTAATTTATATCTCAGATTAATTTCATTGGAAATGCATCTGGCCAAAGGTCCCCCACTTTGTGTGCGTGTGTGTGTGTGTGCATGTGTGCGTGCGTGTGTGTTTGTCTGTGTGTGTGTGTATGTGTGCGTGTGCAGCTTTCGAAAAGAACTGCTGGATTTGCAAAACGGCGCACACGTTAATAAATGGACTGTGTGTCTAAGCAGACTCGAATTCTTCCTTTTGAAATCGCACACAAACTCGGCCGCTTCCCTCTCCCACCCCCCCCACCCCCCACCCCCCAGGAGCTTCCTTTGCTCCCAATATTAGCGCTCAGCTATCTCCTTGCTGAAGGACCTATTTGTCTACTTTAAGTGAAATCACTCAATTCTCAAAAGTCAGTGGAGGACTTTGGGAAAGGGGGAGGGCTGGGAGAGGCCATTCCAAATAAGTTCCATTAATCAAAAGACACAGTCTAATGTAACTAATATTTTACAATTAGAGAAGACAAGATGGAACTAAAAGCCATCTATCTCCCTTACACCACATGATCATCGATTCATAATCAGAAGACTGAGAGTCGCACAAAGATGCATTTACAGGGGGTTGTGGCGGGGGGGGGGGGAGAGAGAGAGACAGAGAGGGAGGAGGGGGAATTGGTCTGTGCCAGAGATAATGAACACGATGAGCAGGAGTGGTGCTGAAGGCTGGGGAAAAGATGACAGAGTGGTTCAATGGTGACGGATGACACAGAGATGAGTACTGATACCTGACAGGCGGCAAATGATGACTGCGGTCCTTTTCCGCCATTATGATATTCAATTATCTTGGTCAGGACTAAAAAACGGGGGGGGAGAGGGAGGGGCCCGGAATGGCTCAGCCCAGTCGTTTACTTAGAAAGCTCGGCGGCTCCGGATCACGCTCGATGGTGCCGGGATCCGCTTTTGCCGAGGAGGGAGCGAGAGCCCCGGTTTCACAATATCATTGGCGCCACTTGAGAGCGTTATGGTGCAGTTTTCATGGGCACGGGGGGGGGGGAGGAAGGGGGGAACCAGAGGTCTGGACCGGCTGTGTGGTGAGCTCTGAAAGGGAAGGATTTTCTCTCTTTCACTGCCACCTTCAGGAAGAAGCAAAAGGGAGAAAGGTGGGAAGACTCTCCTTGCGCATGTAACAGCTGGCAATCCTGAAAAAAAAATGTTCACAGAGCTGTCCAAGCGAGGGTTGGGATGTGAGAACTGAGCCAGTGTGGACGAGAATCAGGCACAGAGACTAGGAGAAGGAGCAGTGGGAGGAAATTTGTGAGGGCTCCCTCATTGACTGAGGGAAGTATTAATTTTTTAAAAAGGAGGAAAGTTACCGCAAGAGAGCTTTGCCGTTGCAGAAAATGCCACGGGCGAACACGGTGCTTCCAAAAGACATGACTGTTGCGCTACGCTATTCATTTTTAAAGATTCAGAAATCTCCTAGATTAAATGATGTTATAATCAGAGCTTTGAAACTTCGCTTCCTCCTCCCCAGCCTTCCCTTACTTAAAAAACAAAAGTGGTGTAAACAGTTCAGAAGACAGGATATATATATTTCTTAGTCGGCTCAAATTTTGACCAGTACTAAACTGTATAACAACAAGTCAAAGGTGGGTGTTCATTCAGCAGCGACTTTCTTTTTCTATTGTCGATTTGCAGGCAGTTGTTGAAAGCGTACAACGTGCAGGTTGGTGGAGTGGTTTAGAGCAGTGGCCTCTAAGCCCGTGAGCCGGGTTTGATTCCCCGCTCCTCCACATGCAGACCGCTGGGTGACCTTAGGCTCCTCACAGCCCTGATAGTTCTGTTCTCACAGAGCAGTCCTGTCAGAGCTCTCTCAGCCTCACCTACCTCATAAGGTGTCTGTTGTGAGGAGAGGAAGGGAAGGTGATTGTAAACCACTTTGAGACTCCTTCTGGTAGACAAAAGCAGAATATAAAAAGCAACTCTCCTTCTTCTTCTTCTGAAGTACAAACCATGCAATGGCATACCCTCTGCTCAGGAGCTGAGAACTGAAGGCATTACTGGCCTCTTGTGGATTACAGGAAAATGAGCAGCGTAAACACAATTGGTACCCTGCTTTAGGATACTTTGGGCTGATCCTGCGTTGAGCAGGGGGTTGGACTAGATGGCCTGTATGGCCCCTTCCAACTCTATGATTCTGTGATTCTGTGAATATGATGGGAAAAACTTGGGTATACTTGTTTAATGTGGTTAGGGTTGTTATCTCCGTCCTGTGAAATTCCTGGAGTTTTGGGGGTGGTTGGGTGGGAGTTTGGGGGGGGGGGTTGCAGGCAGAATCTGTGAAATACACCAGTGCCTGTTTTCTGAAGCTGCAGTCATCCCCCAAAGGAACTGAACTCCATACTCTTGAGATCAGTTGTAATCCTGGGGGATCTCCAGGCCCCACTGGGATACTGGAAATCCTAGTCCAGAGGCAGAACATTGTTGGCACATCCATAACCCAGTACTTGGCATCATCAACTGTAGGCTCTCAGGTTCAGGTGGGCCAATGGAGTGACTCACCCTGGGGCAACTTCATATATTCCTGTGGGGATGGGTCGTGGTCAATGTGTGCTCCAATTCACTGGGTGCACCTTTCTTTCATTTGTCTTCAGAGCTCTCTCTTACTGCCATGCCGCTGATAGGGAACAAAGTCGCTCCTAATTGCTTAAAGGGAGATGAGTCTACAAGGGTCTCTCATCTACTTCCAAGACCCTTCTAATTTCTTTCGGTGGAGCGGAGACCTAACAGGGTGATCACAGTCTGTAGATGAGCCTACGGAACTTTAGAAATGGGCAAGTCTGTGTTTCAGCAGACTTTCTATACAAAGCTAAGCAGGGGGAATTATTTTGTGCATGTGTGCAGAGAGAGGGAGAGGGAGAGGGGGGGAGAAAGGGAGAACCGGGGAGGGGGCTTAACTCACATGTATACCAAAGCTAATCGGTGCGACATTTTAGATGTACCAGACCATCTACACGGAACACGCCTCGCCTCTCGATTTCCCCAAGGCACCAAAGGAGATCCGTTACAAAGGTGAACTGTTTAATTTGGGGGAAGCAGTGGCTTGTAACAGAACGGAAGTGGTCAAAGGGCACAGCCTGACTGTTGCCTCCTCCGTAGCAGGTGACTAATCAGGGTCGGAAGTGACAGCCCCGGTCCTAGGAAACGAAATGTCACCGCAGCCCGGGCTGTACCGTCCGATTCTGAACATTCCAACAGCCAAGAAGAACGGCTGCGCAAATAAACCCGTGCTGAGCAAGTAAATGTCATTCAATCCTACATAACAATCTGCCTAGGAACCCATACGAATGGGAAACGTTGAGGATCGGAGACATCTACCATGGTAGCAGCATGCTACTAATTGTAAAACTGATACACCACAGCAACTGTTTGGGGTATAGCAATGTCAGTCATTGTTTTTAAAAGGTGGCCCCTTTCTTTGGGAAGAATAGCATAGTGAGGTCGGGGGTACTTTTTAAAACAAAATTGAACTTGTTGGAAACATCCTGAGACCCAAGAGGCAATGGGGAACACAACAGCTTGTGCACGGGCAGGCACAAAAACCAAGATTCTCCAGTTTCTGAAAAAGGAAGGAAATCAATAGACGGTATTAAGCTAAATATATTTGCGATCGCTTGCTTCAGTAAATGATACCTTAAACCTCCGAGTGGCTCACCGGACTTAATAGGCACTTAGGGAATATACTGGTTCTAACTGGCAACGTTGATGCAAATGGAACATGGGGAAAGATTATGACATATGTCTACGAAGCTTTATGGCTACTGGTTGATGGACAAAGAGTATTTCCAGGTGGTTGTTAAAATAGACAACTTGATGCATGGTGCGTTTTATGGTCGCTTTTTAAATTAGTGCCACCTTTGCTCATCGGATCACATGGTGTGTCTCCCCCCCGCCCTCTTTTCACCACTTACCACTTGAAAATCAGTCCTTACACAAACAACAAAGCACGTTAGATAATAAAATTACTGTGCATTCCTGCTTGCATCTCTATTTGACAGTGAAGCGTTTATAAGTATTAGGAAAATCTCTGATAAGGTGCCAAGTTTGAAACCATCCTTTAAAAAACAACAACAACAACAACAAGTTATTGTTGGTATATTGCCAGCCTACGGAAAATCGATGAAAAGGTTCTTTCTTAATCTCATGTTCAGTGCAGATTTTGGATACGAGACTTTGGAAGGGGTTAACGGGTGATTTCGCTTTGCTTTTGCAAATATCGTTTCTAGGATGTGTGATGGATTTATCCTTCTGGCCAAGTTTAAATACGCAACAGGTTAGGTTGCAATTTTTTTTAAAGGAAGAAGAAAAAGTGTGATTGCATCTAGCTGCAAAGACAGGCACGGAACCCTCTTTCTTAAAAAGCAAACATTTACTGAACAGAAAATAAACGAATATGCACATGGCCACCATCGATTCGGGGGATTGTTTACCAACTGGCAGCTTACAAAAGTGCACAAGCCCCAGCTTGGCAAACTGTTTGTCTCGATGGAGACATTTACATCAAGAGCAAAACTGTTGAAATGTGCATAGCATGGTTATTTAGAACTGGCTAGAATTCTCTCCAAAAGAGACCATGAGTGCAGAAATGGTAGTTCTTGAGGCTTTCCTGGGCTCATGAATTAACCTATGATACGTAAGTAGGACTTCTCTATTCAGCACACCTTCCCATTCATTCCTGTCCCTTATATACATCCAAATATTTGTTTCCCTGACTTCGTGGTAAGTGGGTGGGTGGGGATCCAGGTAGCAAATCTGTAATGTCACACACCATTTTTTTTTTTTTGCAATATAACTCTATTTGCTGCAAAATGTTTCCTTTGCATAATTTGCACCGAAGAATTTTATTTTCTTCTTGCCAGATTCGGAATATTTTGGTTGCAGAACCTTCCATCACCAATAATAGAATATGATCAACTGCACATATAAATCCACCTACCTTCTACACAGGACTATGTACTTTCAAATACCGCTAGTCAAATACCGCCCTGCATATTTCATCATACTATCAATTTAAAACTGGCTATTTTGCAAAGAGTCTTGATTCCTCCTCGCTTCCTTAGGAGAGGAAAAAACAACTTTTTAAGAAGAATAATTCCACAAGACGAATTATCTCTAGCAATGCAATCTTCCTATTCAAAGCTGCTTGTCTGACCACACAACTACCTCAATGACCACCTAATCCACCAAGTAGTTGTCCATGAAAACAGATGATTTCAGATGATTTTGGCCAGCTTCAGTCAACTACATTACACAAGACACACAGGTGGGGCAAGCACATGGATAAGTCTTTGATGGGATGACAAGAATTTTTCTCCCAGCGTATACATTTTCTTCAGCATGGCCTTATCAGATCTCTGCATGCCAAGGAAGAAAATATTTGACAAGGAGAGAAATTTCCTATATTCTGCATCTCACCAACATGTAGCACACCTTGCATCAATAAATTCTCCATACCCAAACTCCTCATAAAGGAGACGAAGTGCGTTGAAAGAAGAAACGATGCAGTCTCATGTCCTGACAAAATGGATTCTGGATTTCCTTTGAGAGAACACATCAGGAGTTGTTGAATGTTTGGCTAAACCTCAGCAGGACATGGGGAAAGTGGAGGGAATCAGAAAGCAAGTAACAAGAAGAATCCGCTAAATTTCTGTTGGCGGTTTCTCCAGGCGCATTTTTTAATAAATCAGCTACTGACAGTGATGGTTTTAGAAAATGCCCATTTAGCGTGTAATTTGGGGGTGGGGGAAAAGATGCTTACCCCAAACCTACTTTGAATTCCATGCCAATAGTATCCATTATAATGATTTATTAACCTCCTTATTTATAAGCTGGTTATAAATAAATCTGAATACTTGAAAGTAATAATACTACTATTTAACATTTACTTAGCCCCAGAAGAGCGCTAAGGCACGACTAATAATTTTAATACAAATTAGGTAGGAATGATCTTCGAAATGAAACCATAATCAACTCACTGTTACTGATAGACCTCTCTAACTCCATAATAAGGGAAGATTTCAAAATAATTATTTGGCCAAATATTAAACCCCAAAATCTATCAAACGTCTCATTAAAATGCAGATTACTTAGAGCTTATAACCCATTCATATGCCATTTGACCAAAAAGAGAGAGAGAGAGAGAGCCCTTCTCCCTCCATAATTTGATCTTAAACTGAAACCATTGTTCAAAGGCTAAAACACATAATCTGCTGAACCCCCTAACTAATGATTTCCCTTCCAATCTCTGCAAATGAGTTGGAGCCTTAAAATAACCACCGCTTCCCCCTACCCCAAAAAGTGGTTTGAAAAGTGGTCTTCGGCTCCACCTAGAGGATTCGAGTAGGCATGGCACCCTTTGCCACATGGAGGAAAATTAAATACAGCTGAATAATTGAACGCGAGGGCAAGTTCAAACGGGGGTCACCATCTGGTTGACTAGAACTCTTGGCAGATTTCAGCTCAGCCTCACGCGCATCATAAACATGCTTGCAGATATCATATCACACACGCTGCTCTAAAAATAAAAGGGGAGGGGGAAAAAAACCCCGTTCTTACAACATCCTTGAGCTAATTACATGTATTCTGTCATGTCGTCATGGATACAAAAAAAAATGAAGGTCAAACAGATTCCTCCGCTATTAAGCATCCGACAGGCAGAAAACAAAGACATGCTCTTGTCTCCGGAGCCCAGAGAATTGAGACGAGGTTGGGGTGAGCATCTTCGGCGGACTCTGTGCTCGATAAGTAAACACACGTTGGAAAAGCATCTTCCCCTTGTAGCACACGTTCACAAATTAGCACACTTTTTGGGAGAAATATCAAAAACCCACTAACATTCCATTTGTATATGGAATATAAAAGGTAAAGGTATCCCCTGTGCAAGCACCGAGTCATGTCTGACCCTTGGGGTGACGCCCTCCAGCGTTTTCATGGCAGACTCAATATGGGGTGGTTTGCCAGTGCCTTCCCCAGTCATTACCGTTTACTCCCCAGCAGCAAGCTGGGTACTCATTTTACCGACCTCAGAAGGATGGAAGGCTGAGTCAACCTTGGGCCGGCTGCTGGGATTGAACTCCCAGCCTTATGGGCAAAGCTTTCAGACGGCTGCCTTACCACTCTGTGCCACAAGAGGCTCTATATAGAATATACACATATGGAATGTCACACCAGGGGCCCATGAAGTGGTTTGGTGGTTAGGTGGCTATTAACCCATACTGCAGATAGGGCAACCGAGTTCTGTTTGGTTCATGGCAGCCAAGTTCCATCTGGTTCAGGGTGGGAATCTTCCATTTCCAGTGGACCTTTCCCAATCTGCAGCGCTGGTCAGTGGAAGAAGGATGGGAGGTAAATGTTTGCTTTTTAAACAAACCTCCCCCCCAAATTCTTTGCTAAGGCTGCTAAATGATAAAGCCACACTATCCAAGGAAGGTAGCAGAACTCCATCCAGAATATCATGTGTGCCTGGACGAGTATGCCTAGATACCTTGTGTTTGATCTGTTTATTTTTATTCAAGCAAGTCTGACTCTTTGGGAGTTAAAAAAAAAAAGCATTTGAGCTAGTTTTGGTTGGCCAGTATAGCAAACAGTCCAGAACTAAGCCACCCATTTTTCCCCCTGGGGCCACAGGTTGATTGCTTTTATTGGGGTTTACTGTTTTATATGTAAGCAGCCACTAGTCCTCAAAAAGTGGCAGGATAGAAATCTAATGAATGAATGAACAAATGAACGAACTCCCACCCATTCAGAAAACTCCAAGGTTTCAAGAAATCCTAGTTGAGGAAGTCTGAGATAGACGGACTTCACTCTGCAGTTTAGAGTTCCTGAAAGTCATCCATCATGGTAGTATATTGTGGCCTTTAAGTCTTAATTCCAGTTTTGGCAACAGGGCTAAGAAGGCTGACAATCCCTGAATTTAATGCTGTTGTTTTACTGAGGCAATTCTGACCATGCCATAGTGCTCAACGAGAAATCATGGAGCTTTGGGAAGAAAAAAAAAAGGTCACAAAAACCTCAGTAAACTAAAAACAAACTCAACATTTCAAAGTGTATGAAAAGTTTGCAGCAGCAGACATAAAAGCAGTAAAAACTCAAAGGCCGCTGGCTAAAATATGCCATTAAAAACGGCACAGAATGAGAGAAAGACAACAACGGTTGTTGAAAAATATTTTCAGCGATATTGGAAACACATCTTCAAAACGACAAGATCGCAACCATCAGTCAATTTCAAAGGCCCTTCGGAAAAGATTGGTTTTAAAATTGTGTCCAAAGGCCAGCAAAAAAATGGGGCAACCCAACACAGAGAGAGCAATCCTACGTAGAGTTACTCCAGTCAAGGCAGGCTCATCCCCCTATCTCCCCCTGCCACACCACAGGGCAGAGAGAAATAGTGACCGGTCACACGGCGACATCACTTCCAGCTGCATAAGTGGAAGTGATGTCCTTATGTCATGTGATGCTCTAGGATTCACCCATAAATCTATGGTTTTTATTATTAGCAGCCCTATTTCTCACTGAAGTTGGTGGCTTAGGCTGGAGAAATTCTGCACTAGATTGCACTGTAAGCACCATTGCTAATGTTGTTTCTTTTCCCTGACCCTTCTTCTACCATTTAGTGTGTTGGTGGTTGCCGCTGATGGCCAGATTCACCACAATGGGGACTACGGTGCCTGATACAGCAAGAATCTTTGCCATCTTGTTGCTGTGCTTGTGACTTGTGCTCTTCAGGGTGCCTGATATTAAGATGTCAGGTACTGTGAGGACTACATTTCCCAGAATGCACCAAGTCACAGCACCTTTATGTATCACAGACATGCAACTAACTATTGCCTTGCTCTAAAGATGCTACAGCCCATCAGCCCAATGGCTACCTCCTCCTCCTCATGCAGTAAGTGTGGCGGAGGACAGGTTTTAATGTATAAAGCTTTATCAATTCACCCCTCCCTGACTATTTGGTAATGGACACATATCCTCACTTATCATTTCCAATGCATCCTGGGAAATTATCCTGTTGCGGTGAAAGACCACACCAAAGACTTCCTAGCTTTGATCTACATCGCCTGTAAGAACAGATCTTTTTAAGGACCAGTCTCTTAAGGCTTAAGAGACATGGACCTTGTTCCATGTTTATAGCATTCTCATTTCCCACCACTCTGGGATAAATTCACTTTCTTATCCCTGTATTTTCTATCTTAAAAAAAAATCTTTTTGATCACACATGAAGCAAAACTGTTATTTCTACACTTATGTGTGAATAAACCAGCTTCCTTTCATTTGAAGCTCCATATTGTAAGTCTGAGCTATACAGTATGCACAAATGCCATACGAAATACATGCAACGTATACAATGTGTATACCCAGGAGTGGTTTAAGGATTTGTGGGGCTCATAGCACCCAGTGCAGAGTACAATTGCGGCAGGAGCAGCCAGACTGGGGGCAGAAGGGCCCCCAACAGTAGAAAAAGGTGCCAGAGGCCTATTATGCACGGCCGCTGAAACGGCGGCACGGAGAACGAGGAGGATGAAGAAGTGAAGCAAACCGATTACGCACGGGACAGAACACAACAGCGGCAAAACCCAGAGTATCCAATTATGCATGCGGATACTCCGGAGCCACTTCTGGTTGCGCCCTGGTCCCAGGAAGCTCCACTTTCTTCCACATCTCGCTAACGTGGATTTTTCGGAGGCATACATTGACTCTGCGCCCGGTTGTCGCCCGCGGTGTGCATAATTGGTGATTTTAGCCGCCTCCATTCCACCCCGAATGTGGACTTTCCACTCCGTGCATAATGGGCCTCTGAGATGCCCTTAAAAAGGGGAAAGGGGACAGATGAGAGGCTACATCCTAGATCTAAGGGGGGAGGGGGATACTTGCGCACCTCTACTAGAAACCCACAAGAAAAATCTTCATCCGCCTTGTTAAAAACACTGGAAATCTCTATAGTTGGATAGATCAAACTGCTTGTTTGGGTTTCAGAAGGACTGCAGTGACGCGTTTCTATAACAGATTCCCTGTGCGCACTGCACGCAGAAAGTGAAAGGCTCACTGCTATGTTTCTTTTCTTTTTTTTCTCCCCTCTTTGCCCCGTAAGATTAAAGCTCATTTTTATTAAGGAGTGTCAAGCGGGTGCTCCTCAGCCCTGCAGCACAGGACGCTGTTCCGCAAGGACACCAACTTAAATATGCTCCTTCAAAGGTGACCAGACGATGCAACCCAAAGTTTTATTAAAAAGAATATGTTGCATTTTTCTAGCCCCAGCAACTTTGGCGGGATGTCAGAGAACATTTGTAAACGTGACAAGGTAATAACGGCATCTCACAAGAGAGCTGGACACTTCCTTGGGGAAATCCATCATTCCTGGCCGCAAATGTTGTGTCCCCGGGACTACAGAGATGCAAGTTCGAGGCATAATATTTATTGACCCCATCAGTTGCGTCCGATTCTAGCATTAGTGCAAATAACCCCGTGGCCTTTGTGTGCCCCAGAAAACGTGGATATAAGATGGGATCTCGCATTACCTTGCTTTTGTTAGTGGAGACTTCATTATGTTTTGAGAGGGAAGAGACAGCAAGATCTCATTGGACTCTTGGCTCTTTAATTTCGACTAGGTCATTATTCTCAAGACTCAGCAAAACCATCTATACATTTAAAAAAATCTATTTATTTACTCAATTTATATCCTGACTTTAGGGCCATACACACCAAGCAGATGCAGAGCTATCAAAGTTCTGCGGGGCCTGTACAATAGCACTCTTCCACCAGACCCACGTTGACCTAGAAGCACTCTGGGCTTCTCTCCTGTCCTCCCCTCCTCTTACCGAGCAGGAATATCAGGGCTCTCTCAGCCTCACCCACCCCATTGAGTGTCTGTTGTGGGGAGAAGAATGGGAAGGCGACTACAAGCTGCTTTGAGCTTCCCTCGGTTAGGGAAAAGTGGCATATAAGAACCAACTGTTTTTCTTCTCTCCAAGTTCCTCCCCCTGCCATATAAGACTCTCTGTATAGGGGATTGTTTCACTGCCATCAGAATTTGCGAATTTGCCATCTATACCGTGGTGGTGATGGAACAAATGGTATTTGATCATGTTTTAAGAGTTGTATAGTTTTAAATGTAGGCATTGTTGGAAATCGCCCTAGCCCATCACTGGAGAGAGGCGGACTACAATATATATAAATAAATACATAAGGCTCCTAAAAAGCTGAAGATGATGAAGTTGCATGCAACATTTGAAGTGTGGTGGAAGAAAGGAGAGATGTATAAACAGTTGTTGTTGACTTTCATTTCATTCATTGGCATTATCTTAGTTATCATTCCTCGTTGTTTTCGTTCTTACATACGCTTCCATTGGTTTCAATAGGAACGAAATGGGGTTGTGACATCTTTGTTTTCTATCCAGTTGAGGTCATCTTTCCTGGGTCATTTGCTAAAGGGATTCCACCCCCCAACCCCTGCCCAATTTGAGATGAATAGGAGAACAGGTCCGAGTTTTGTAGGCAACGAATTATGCACTCATGGCAATTAAAAGCAAAATGAACTCAACGAATGGCATTCATCCATTCTTGAATGGGCCTGTGTATAGAGCTGATCCAGTGGTGGACTTCTGCAAATGGAAGAGGGAGGGTGTCAGGTTTTGTCACCCAAGGTCACCCAGCTGGCAGCACATGGAGGAGTGGGGAATCAAACCTGGTTCTCCAGATTAGAAACTGCCATTCTTAACCACTACACCAAGCTGCCTCATGACATCAAGCTAGTGGTAGCAGCAACAGATACCCGATGGCTACTCCCCACTGTGGCTACGCTGCAATGTTCTTTTACTACAGTGTATTCTTGCATGGACACATTCATTTTATGAAGAATAATCCCGATGAATAACCCATCAATAGAGTAACTAAGGAAACATTAACATATATAGATGGAAACTTTGGTAGGCATCTTGCAGCAAAAGCCTACTTTAAAAAAAACCCCACAAACTTTATTTGCAATAAAGTCTCCAAAAATATTAAAAATCATATTTAAAGCATTCTCATAAAATGTGTATAAAGAAAAGACAAGTTTAATTCTCAGAGGCTCCATTATCAGAGCAAAAATTAATATTTGTACTGTTTCTAAATTGGAACAAAATTGCAAAGATGCAAACGCCACCCTATATCATAATCTATAAACCAGTCACAAATGTTAAATCAGCTGTAAAAGTGATTTAAAATCTACATGCATAATTTTATTAAACTGATTTAAAGCCACATTTTGCGCTACCTTCATTTATTAACAGTGTCTCAGACAACAATGCATTTAAACAGAAATTTGCATGAATACAGCTACATATAAAAATATACAGCGGTTATCTTTTTGGGTGAAGGTACTTACATAAGAAGAGCTTCATGGTAACAGAAAATAGTTAATTTGTGACTCTGAATATTTGTAGGAATACAGGAACCAGTGACCCAAATCCATTATAGGTCTTTAAAATTAAGCATAGAAATTAAGCTTTGCTCTCACTGTGGATCTGGGGAAGAAAAGTTGGCCCAGTCAGAATCATGCCACTGATGAGGTCGCCCGTGATTCATGAAAGTTGATGATACTGTGAATTTTGTTAGGTTCTAAGGTGCCATTGAGAGCCTCTTGTGGCGCAGAGTGGTAAGGCAGCCGACATGCTGTCTGAAGCTCTGCCCATGAGTCTGGGAGTTCGATCCCAGCAGCCGGCTCAAGGTTGCACTCAGAGACAGTGGTACATGGAGAAGACTTTCCTATAGAATCGCCGAGGGTCGGACACGACTGAACGGATGACATCATCATCATCAAGTTTGCAACAGCTGGAAGTGTGAAGTGCCCGTGAAGGCAAATGCAGTACTGGGCTATATCAACATCCCCTTCTTTCTTTCTTTCTTTCTTTCTTTCTTTCTTTCTTTCTTTCTTTCTTTCTTTCTTTCTTTCTTTCTTTCTTTCTTTCTTTCTTTCTCTCTCTCTCTCTCTCTCTCTCTCCCTCCCTCCCTCCCTCCCTCCCTCCCACTTTGAGACTCCTCCTCCTCCTAGTTAAAAAAAACTGGTATAAAACCCAATTCTTCTTCTCCTCCTGGAAGCCATTTTCTGGTGGCACCACAATAGGTTATTAGCCACCAGGGCGAGGCCCAGAGGACTCCTGGAATTACAATTGATCTCCAGGCAACAGTTTGACTAGAGAAAGTGGCTGCTTTGTAGGGTAGACTCTGTCTCATTATATACCAATGAGCTCCCTCCGCAGACTGCAGCCCCAAAATCTCCAGGGGTTTCCAGCCCAGAGCTGACCACCTTAGTGACCATTTCTCAATATTCGAGCAGGGGCAGGTTCCGTCAATCTCTTGACGGTGTACGAATTTTTGTTTGCATCAAACAGTAAACAGTCAAGCACCATGCCCAGAGGCTCCTTTTAACGTTCTGTTTTTTACAGGTGAGTAGAGTGATAAGGTGGGGAAGGCCCTGGCAAACCACCCTGTATTGAGTCTGCCATGAAAACGCTAGAGGGCCTCAACCCAAGGGTCAGACATGACTCTGTGCTTGCACAGGGGATACCTTTACCTTTACCTTAGAGTGATAAGGATTACAGACAAGAAGTTTGTTCTTAAATTAACTGATTACACTTCACTTTCTTTTTGAGCCTCTACTTTTACCATGGAAATCACATAATCGCTGGTAGGATATATCCAAATAAATATTCTCATCTGCTTTACGTGTGTGTGTGTGTGTGTGTGTGTGAGAAAGAGAGAGAGAGAGAGAGAGAGAGAGAGCAGACTCCTCCAAGATTCTGACCTTTAGCATCATTTCCCCCCAAAAGTTCATTTCTGAGATTAATGCAATCTCATAAATTTGATCATCTGAAGGATTCAAATTAGGAATTATTGACAGTTGAACAGAACAGAAGTGCAGACAGGAGGCAGATTTTCTCATCTGTCCATCTAAATGTTGGAATATGTATTGATTAGAATATGACAAGGCAGAGAACTGCTCATAAATCTAAACTCTATTAGATTAACGCGGGCATTCCATTAACATAAAAATGACAACCAAAAAGAAAAGCTTCAAATGTCAGTCCAGTTTGCTGTTTCGAAGGTTCAAACCAAGTGTACTTTTCGTCCCAGCAACTATAAATTTAATACAGGGCAAGCAAATCAGGAAACCAGGTTTCCTTCTGAGTAACAGCTACCACAATCTTTGTGGGAAAACATGCAATCAGCACAACTTGACAATTGTATATCTATCTTATGCTGATACCGAGAATGAGAGCTGATGTTGAGAAAACTGCAGGGCCTGGCCCCAATAATACAAAATAATCCACAAAATTGATTTTTAATATTTATTTTTATCCTGCCTTCCTTCACGGAGGTCGATATAGGCTAGATATCAGGCTAAAAGGTAAAGGTAAAGGTATCCCCTGTGCAAGCACCGGGTCATGTCTGACCCTTGGGGTGACGCCCTCCAGCGTTTTCATGGCAGACTCAATACGGGGTGGTTTGCCAGTGCCTTCCCCAGTCATTACCGTTTTACCCCCCAGCAAGCTGGGTACTCAGGCTAGATATAGGCTAGATATCAGGAAAAAAATTTTCACAGTCAGAGTAGTTCAGCAGTGGAATAGGCTGCCTAAGGAGGTGGTGAGCTCCCCCTCTCTGGCAGTCTTCAAGCAAAGGTTGGATGCACACTTTTCTTGGATGCTTTCGGATGCTTTGGGCTGATCCTGCGTTGAGCAGGGGGTTGGACTAGATGGCCTGTATGGCCCCTTCCAACTCTATGATTCTATGATTCTAGGTCAGGGTAGTGGACCTGGTCATTTTATTCCCATTTGACTTCCACAAATAGTTTGAAATGAGTTAAGCTCCTAGTGGAGTCTGGAGATCTCCTGAGATTATAACTCATCTCCAGATCATAGAGATCAGTTGCCCTAGAGAAAATGGCTGCTTCGGAGGGTGGGCTTTAGGGCATAATCTGCTGAACCCATTCCACATCAGACTCCATCCTCCAAATCTACAGGAATTTCCCAGCTGGAGCTACCAACCTAAGTCATAGGCCAGGGGTGGCCAAACTGTTGCTCTCTAGATGTCCATGGACTATGATTACCAGGAACCCCTGCTAGCATGCTGGACATCTGGAGAACCACGGTTTGGCCACCCCAACATAGACTGAGAAGGGGTGATTGGCCCAAGATCAGCCAGTGGGTTTCATGGCTCAAACCTTAGCCAAGATACAAAATGCAACTGCAAGGGTCCTCACTGGGACATCTTGGAGGCCCCATATTCAGCCGGTACTTGGTCATCTTCATTGGCTACCAGTCTGTTTCCGGATCAAGTTCAAGGTTTTGGTACTAACTTTTAAGTCTATACGCGGCTTGGGCCCTGCTTATCTGTGGGACCGCCTATCTCCTTAAGGCCCCTGTTGGACACTTTGCTCTGCAGGTATGAATTTTATCCTGAGAAGAACCCTATGAGGTGAGGCTGAGTGTGTACAACTGTCCCAAGGTCAACCAACAAGCTGCCATGGCAGACTGGGGATTCAAATGTAACGTTCCAGATCTTACTTGAGGGCTCTAACCATTACACCATGCTGCCTTTCCATAATGACCCAGGAAATAGGGATTTATCTGGTTTACACATAAAGGGGAAAGCCTTATGAAAGAGCAAAACGGCGTTCAGGTATCTCGACATTTCTTACAATCAGCAACGATTTATACAAAACATCTCATTTCCAGGCTGCAAAGGTAACTCCGTAGGGTATGTGGCAGAGCTCATTATACACTCAGAAAGAACCTGAAACAGGTCATATTCATTAGGAGCAGAAAGGTTCAAAGCCAAGGGGCAGCCAGGGTTTTTTGATAATAGCACGGATTTCGCTCCTTCTGTCTCCAAAGCGGTGCCACTTCACAGTTTCAGAGGCTGGGTGAGAGACTCTTTGGACCTTCATGGGCAAAGATGAACAAAAATCAATTGGAAAAGCCTTGAAGTGGGAAATTCTAGTTCCGAAGGTCATTAAACATCATCAGATGCTCTTTGACTCTGGAGGTATTCTAAGTGAGTGATTAAAAAAAAAATAGACAAAAAGAAATGAATTTGGAGGATTCAAAATGCACTCTGCCAACGCCTTTGAGATGTAAAAGGAGAATGTCAGATAGTTCACCCTCCCAAAACAAACCTAGTTTCCAGTTAATTTGACAGCACTGGAAAGAAAGAGTAACAGGAATCATAGAATCATAGAGTTGGAAGGGGCCATACAGGCCATCTAGTCCAACCCCCTGCTCAACGCAGGATCAGCCCAAAGGATCAGCCCAACGCAGGAAAGAATTAATGCTCCTTCTCCCATTTCTTAAAAAAAAAAATTGCAACTAGTTTTAATTCTCTATTTCATTGTAAATTCATTTGTATTATGTACACATGTTGTATTGGTTTAGGATGTTGCACTTAGTTTATTTCTGTATCACTCTCTTTATATTCATTTTAAGGTCACCCAAGATGGTATACCAAAAGATACTGCACAACATTCCCAAATCTAGTAATTAGGCATTCCAGAAACGTATCAAATTCCTTTGACTAAACCTCTAATAAAAAGTGAGCTATAGAACAACTTAGACTAAGCAATCCAGTCATATGCCTGCTTATCAACAGACATTGATTTTTAATGTATATATTATTGTGCTATCAGTAAAAATAATAAAGCTCACTCCTTACCTGATTGGCCCTCCCAGGGGGTATGCCGCTAACAGAAAGAGTGACCACTCTGCTAATGAGTACCAATCAGTTCAAATTGCATGCAGACAAATCACTCCCTACCTGATTGCCCCATCCTTGGAGGTGTGCCGCTAATTAGGAAAGAGCACTCTGCCAACGAGGGCCAATCAGCTCAAATTGCATGCAACTTACTCCCTACCTGATTGCCCCCTCTGGAAAAATTCCCCCAATAGGAGATGGCCCTCAGTAAGGAGTGGCCCGCCCTCATCGTTTAGCACCTATCAGGAGAGATCCCTCAGCCAGGAAAGGCTAATAAAGGGATCAACTCTAAACCTCCAAGAGGCTGAGGGCACTTTCCTGATTGGGGCTAAACTACCAAGGTGGGTAGTTCCTTGCTGAGGGCCATCTCCTATTGGGGGAATATTTGTGGGGGGGATTAGGCAGGGAGCTATTTGTCTGCATGCAATTTGAACTGATTGGCCCTAATTGGCAAAGTGCAATTTGATCTCATTGCTTCTGAAAATGAGCTTTCTTATACTGGCTCTTTATTAATGTCTTTGCTCTGAATATGGATGAACTTTGGCCCTTTAATTATCAAAGGTTGCTGACCTCTGAGATGCATAAACCTCTACAGAGGGGCAGTTGCTTTCTTCAGGGAGCTAGCCATAGTCCATCTTGAGTGAACTCCAGTGTCAGATTTCCAATCTGCGATTTTACTACGGAGTCTCCCTTCCAAAGTACTTTGTTGAAGTAATGCAGCCTGTAATTTCAAAGAACGTGTTTTTTTCATCCCCCCCTTTTAACTCTGACATATGTCTGTGTATATATATAAACATTAAAAAAGCATTTAAACTGTAATGTGCTTTTATCAGCTTTTAGAATCGGTCCATGTTCGTGCGAGTGGGCAAGAAGAGCACATCTGATCAGGCTGGAAGCATTATGTTCCCAGGACCACTGGAGGGATCCCCCTTTCCCAAAGATCCAAGGATGGAAGAGGTAGGCTACAGGTGTGGCTTAAGCTCTCATGAAGGGGCTTCCAAGCAAAGAATTTTTAAAAAGATCGCTCCAGGGAATCATACAGGAAGTGAGAAGGGAAGAGCAGCTGGGAAGGAAGAAAAGATAGCCTTGAAAGTGGGGGGGGGGGGGGGGGATGACATAGATGGTATTGAAGTTATTTTGGCATAATGGCAGAGTAAATGTGCACCATCTGGTCAAAAGTGAGGAAGGAAGAAGAGATGACTGGAAGCCAAGAGGCAGAGGAGAAGAAGGAAGGTAGGGCAGGGATTAATTTGTGAATCCAACTGTTCCGAGGTACTCAGTTTTGTGATATCTTACACCCCTGTGATTCAAAAGACAAAGACAGAGCCTTGGTATCTACCATCCCAGCCGATCCCTTCCTCCTTTTCTTTTCCTCCATCCATATTCCAGGCTCTCCAGTTTAGTGAGGCAGACTGAATGGCACTCCGAAGAAGCAGAGTTGGTTTTTATACCCCGCTTTCCGCTACCCAAATGAATCTCATTCAAAGCGGCTTACAATTGCCTTCCCTTCCTCTCCCCACAACAGGCACCCTGTGAGGTAGGTGGGGCTGAGAGAGCCCCGACAGCACCGCTCTAGGAGAACAGCACTATCAGCACTGTGATGAGCCCAAGGTCACCCAGGCGGCTGCATGTGAAGGAGCAGGGAATCAATCCCGGCTCACCAGATTGGAAGCCTCTTAACTACTACACCAAGTTGGCTCCACCAAGCTGTGTGCAGAGTTCGGCCTGTTCTAAGGCTGGTGAAGGAGACAATGAGTGGGAGTAATCTCTGGTGCTTAATGAATCTCTGGTGGGCTCCAGTGCTTATTGAATGTACCCCTTATTCATGAAGGTCGGCTGGTTACCTCTAAGGCAATCTTCCCATTCCTTTGAAGGCGATTCTCAGCCACAACAGAGAACTATCTGTTGTACAGTATTGTTCATCGATAATTACCAGATAAGTAAGAGCAGGTCCCCAGTTTGAAAACAAACCTACAAGGGTTTTACTCTGTTCAGCTGAGAAGACGAGGTTCACTTGGGGGACCATCCCTACACAAAACAGTTTGGTGGAATGGAGCCAAGAAACAGAACCCATGAGGGAGTTACATGATGGAGTTGGCAGATAAGATCTGGTAGGATTCCCAGTAGCAGAAGTGACGAAGTCAAAGATAAAGGTGGAACCACCAACACAATGGTATGTCCAAATGTGTCCCTCTGTACCTCTGTGATAAAAGAGAAACTGAGAAGATGGGGGGACTCTGTTGCAGTGAGATCTCTCCATTAATAGGGACCTGGTATAATGTGTGTTCATGTGGAGAACAGAAAGTGATACATTGCCACTTCTTCCTTACACACATGGAATCACGAGTCTCCTCCCTAGCAAGAGGGAACAAAGGTCTAAATAGCTAATGGGAGATGGTTTTGGGCCCGGTCCATTGCGCTGACGTATCCCGTGGGAATGATACACCAGGTGCAATGTAGGGAGCCATCTTCATTACATCAAACAAGGCCCTTCCAGTGTGTGAACTCTAAAGAGATGAGCTCTTTCCATTCAGGAACTGTGAGAAAGGATACAATAATGGGAAACGGACAAAACAGAAGATCTGATCAGGATGAAAGATGTACAAAAGCACACCATGCATTTCATGCCAGTCCCTAAATTGTCACTTTACAAATGATTTTATATCATTACATCAGGATCAAATGTCCTTGAGTGAATTGGTTGGTATGCAAAAGGCAACCTTCCTCCTTAAATTTTGGTGAAGTTGTGAACCATTAGCCAATAGCTTTGGTAAATCAACAGGACCCATCGAACTGGGTCAAATTTTGAGTTAGGAGGGGCTGAGAGAGCTCTGAGGGAACTGCTCTGTGAGAACAGCTCTAACAGGACTGTGACTAGCCCAAGGTTGCAAGTATAGGGGCGGGGAATCAAACCCAGCTCTGCACATTAGAAGCCACTGCTCTTAGCCATGACACCAAGCTGCATTCAATAGCTCTGTGTTCAACGAGACCCCTCTGAATGAACGTACATAGCATCTAATAGCCTATATTGCAAAGGCTGCTTTTCTTTTGAAAAAATCAACCGGGCCCCCCAAAAAATCATATTTCTTAAAGTAATGGCATGCCATTACTTTAAACAAAAGCTTGCCGTGTTCAGATTCTAACTTCTTAAACCTCTATGCGGTTTTAAGCCATTTTCACTAAAACCTGCTTGTTTGCAAGATGTGAGCTCCCTCATGTGGTTATCCAAGGATTTCCAGCTGTTCAAGAAAATTATTTCAAGAGGCGCTTTCTTTTCCATTCATTTCAGAGGAATGCCCATACTCTGAATGCTCAGCTGGCCTCTGAGAACTGCACAGGTTTGACAGGAAGGGGCCTTTTCTTGGGCTATTAAGGCTCCCAGTGCTCCAAGATTTCCACTGCCACAGTGACTGATGCGAGCCCTGGAGTAGCACAATTACTAAGTTACTAAGGAGGGCACGAACCCAATTGGATTGCAATGACTCTCAACTGGAAGGGCAGGCAACCACACGTACAATGAGGTCATATGAAGTGATATACACGGAGCCAAAAATGCTCTGAACTGGCCGGAGATATCCAACATAAAGATATTAGGGACTGAGGTATGTGATCCCCCAGTGCATTTGCTTTCTGCCATCCTGGCTAGGGTCAAGTGGGCTTCCCAACAGGCCTCAGAATGTGGAGGGGGTTAGAATACCGGGACCCTCCTCTTATTTTGACTGCTTCACTTGCCCAGTTAGCACTGGCTGAGCCCTTTGGGGGATATACTCAGACAGGTGGTGTCTAAGGTATGCTAAAGAGCCTCTTGTGGCGCAGAGTGGTAAGGCAGCGACATGTTGTCTGCAGTTCTGACCATGAGGCTGGGAGTTCGATCCCAGCAGCCGGCTCAAGGTTGACTCAGCCTTCCATCATTCCGAGGTTGGTAAAATGAGTACCCAGCTTGCTGGGGGGTAAACGGTAATGACTGGGGAAGGCACTGGCAAACCACCCAGTATTGAGTCTGCCATGAAAACGCTAGAGGGCGTCACCCCAAGGGTCAGACATGATCCGGTGCTTGCACAGGGGATACCTTTACCTTTACCTAAAATATGGCCTAGAGGGGCATCTTCTGGTATGTAAGCTCTCAAAACCTAGAACTCCTGGATACTGGGCAGCTAAGAGGAAGACCTAATGGGGGGAAAAAAACTCCAGAAATCTTAAACTAGGCTAGAGAAATCTGAGATAAATTTGTTTGTTTGACCCTCATGGGGTAGACTGGCATTTCCCAGCTGACCCTTATCTCCGTCTGATAACAACTTGTCCTGGGGTGAAATTGTTTCTTTCCTACAGCTACAACTGTATCCACTTTATTCCTGAATAGCAAGACCTTTCTCCTTCCCCCACAGGGAAATAAATAAAATCCTGTTTCGGTTTGCCCTTGGTATATACATGGAGAAAAGGTCAAAAGGGGTTAAATACCAGAGCACGAGGGCGGGCAAGAGGATAACCACAGCATCCATTATTCACCTCACAGGTGCTCACATCATATGAATTACAAAAGAATAACAGGTCGGTTCATAAACAAATCTTTGGCTTCTACGTTATTTAAGTTTGCAGTGCGCCATGGGCACCAAAGTGCACAGAATCAAATAGAACAGGGGTAGTCAACCTGCGGTCCTCCAGATGTTCATGGACTACAATTCATGAACAAACGCTGGCAGGGCCTCATGGGAATTGTAGTCCATGAACATCTGGAGGACCACAGGTTGACTACTCCTGAAATAGAAGACATTATACTAAGCGTGGACCTTTCTTCACCCAAACAGGAAAGGCATCAGAGTTTCATGCATGTGTGTTGTCAAGGCACCACCAACTTAGGGTTGGCCCCATAGGCCAAAGCAAGAGAGATTGAGAGATTATTTGCTGTTACATCTACCTTTGAAGAAGAAGAGTTGGGTCTTATATGCTGCTTTTCTCTACCTGAAGGAGTCTCAAATCGGCTTCCAATCACCTTCCCTTTCCTCTCACCATAACAGACATCCTGAGAGGTGGGTGAGGCTGAGAGAGCCCTGATATTACTGAAGAAGAAGAAGAGTTGGTACTTATATGCCGCTTTTCTCTACCCGAAGGAGTCTCAAAGCAGCTTACATTTGCCTTCCCTTTCCTCTCCCCACAACAGACACCCTGTGAGGTGGGTGAGGCTGAGAGGGCCCTGATATTCCTGCTCGGTCAGAAAAGCTTTATTAGTGCTGTGGTGAACCCAAGGTCTCCGAGCTGGCTGCATGTGGGGGAGCGGGGAATCAAATCCGGCTCGCCAGATTAGAAGTCCGCGCTCCTAACCACTACACCAAACCGGCTCTCATGGCATATATTGGCTCTCTAGTTTCTCTTTCTCCACTTCATGAATGGAATCTCAGTATGAACCACTGTGGTCAGATCATGCCCCTGAAGGAAGAGTCATAGCATTTGTGGGTTTGGTAGACAAAGACAACTTTTCTTCAGTAACTCAGCTCTTTATTAAAGTCCAACAACCACCAAACCCCAAAGAGCAAACATGAGAAACCTATGGACTTATATACATGTCAGCCTTCCTGCCGAAGAACCTGATTGGCTCTTAGCAGAGCCTTACGATTGGTCCATTCAAGAGGCTTTTCATTAGTTACAGCTGAATACCAAAAAGACTAGTGATTGGGTATATTACGATTCCTCATTAGATTATTATTATTATTATTATTATTATTATTATTATTATTATTATTATTATTATTATTTAGATTTCTAGACCGACTTTCTGAGACTGGCTCAGGGTGGTTTAAAGCAGGGGTAGTCAACCTGTGGTCCTCCAGATGTTCATGGACTACAATTCCTATGAGCCCCTGCCAGTTAAAAATTGGTTCCTTCAAGGGGAACAGCAAATTCCTCCAGCACAGGCTGACTCTTCACTCACTGAGCAACTTTGTCATTCGTTGACCAGTATTGCCTCAGTCTTGTATATACTTGAGTTTATTGGCCCTCATTTACACCATTACCTCTTCCCGATATCCGCTCTGAACTTTTACTGAGCCACCTGACTAAGGTTAAGGAGAAATAGAGCTGGGATCCTTTTGCAAATCGGTAGCACATCAGCTTCCACATGTGACTAGATCCCATTAAGAAAAGCATGGCTGCTCAGCAGCTAGGATCATAAGCCTCCCCATGCGCAGGGTTGCAGCACGCATCTCCCAGATGTCCGGAACTGGAAACCCCAACCCTATTCGTTCCTTATTAAAAGACCATTTAGAGAGGGGGAAAAAAGCCTCTAAATACATGATTCCATGTTTACCACCGGCTCCTCACAAATTCCTCTAGTATTTTAGCTTTTCCTTTTAGCACTTCATCATCTGAGCAATTTATTACTACCCTATTAAGAGGTGGGAAACTGTGAAGGGTTTATATCCTGGCTGAGAGAAAGAACGTGGCGACCCACCAAAGCTGCAGAGGTTGCCAAATGCCTCTGGGAGTCCTGTCCAATGAGAGGGTCTTCTTCAACCAGGGCATGTTTGGTTTGTTGGCGTGTGTGTTTTTTTAAAGGAGGGAACCACACTGGAGCCATAGCGAACAACTGTGCTTTTAAGCTCTCAGCTGTGGAAAAGGCCGCCCTCCCCATGATTTAATACTCAATTTGTGTGAATTTTAATAACCACCCCCACTTATCGGCCCCTCTATGATCTTATATCTTTTGCAGCTGTTGAAAGACAATGTTGGGGGCTTTTAAAGCGGTCTCATCATAGATTCAAAAAGCCTCACACACGCACACACACACACACACACACACACAAACCTGGCAAACAAAAAGAGCCATATGCCTACTTGACCTGGGATACATAAACCTGTTGTTCAACCCAGAGACACGGATTACAGCATTACTTTTTTTTTTCACTAAGTTGCTTTTCATATGGAAATTTCTTTTCACAGCAGAGATCCACATTAAAAAAAAAAAAAAAACACAAGCCCTATTTTTAGCTCCCCGATCATGGACGTATAGATTTTTATAGTGTCTGCAAGCATGCATTAATGTTAATTTCACAATTCTCCTTTGTATTTTGTTAATGTCACAATCTGCTGTAAAACCTTGCCAAGTTCCTTAACTGTCATGTTAATTCCGAGACCTATTCTGCACTCTTTGACATTTCAGGACAGAACATGGCAGTAAAAATAGATTAAAAACAGCTTATAAGTATTATAAAATCGGGAACTTTGCAGATGGTGGAATTAGATCTGCTCAGTAGAAATCCAGCAACTCAAAGCACAATATTAAAAAAAAAATGTCTATTCATTTGGAAGGTAAACATTTCTGCTACAATACTGCATGGCCATCTAAATGGGGAAGACAATCCGATGCCTGTAAGAAAGTGATTTTTGTGTATACTGTATCCATGTCAGTGTTCGGTTTCAAACAGTTTCGATACTGTATAAATAAAGGGTACAATAAGGGTAAGATTTTATTTCTGGGCAGTTCAAAGTTCACACAAATTATTTCACACCAGGGATTTGTCTGAGTGGTATTATTTTTTTGTGCATGTGTGTCGAAGAAATGCATTAACGTTCTTTTGGATATTAAATGACATTGTCGCACAGTAAAAAAATTCGGACTCACGGACAGGAAACTAGACACTTTTTTAAAAAACCGATTGCAAAAGAATGCATGCCGTCTAACATGCATACGATCAATTTCAAAGGGGAAGATTTTACTTTCCTTCTTTCAGGGTGGTTTTTTTTTTTTTGTCTCGTCGTCAATTTCAGGAAGTTTAAAATGGGCTAATCAGAAACTTCTAAATTGAGAGCAGAATATGTTGGAGGGATGCTTTGTAAAAATAAAAAAACTGTCATAAAAACAAAATCCTTTCCCCTTCTCCCCCTTTTAAGGGGTCCTTATTATTCCCATCATCCTTGTTGAGTTGTTGATGAATAGCTCACATCCTTTGCCAAGCTCCACCCACTCCCTTTCCCCCCCCAAAAAAATCCTTTCCTCATTATTTGCTCAGCCTTTTTCCCACAGCCTAGATAGCCCGTCAAAAGCAGCTTAAAGAAAACACTGTATTAACGTTAGGAAACAGCATTCAGTCCCCAATTGATCCCTTAATACTTAATGTTGAAATGATAATTGTTGGAGTCTTCATTGACAAAAAAATTAAAAAGAAAGGGGGGGGGACGATTCAACAACAACAACAACAAAGGAATCCAAACCCCCCCCCCCCATTTCCCAGTCTCCACAAGGTATTATCTAAGTCCCTGCATTCAGAGGAACCAAAAAGATACTTTTTTATTTTATTTTTATTTTTTTTAAACTCCCCCATCTGCTGGAGATTGCCGTCCGCAATTCTTTTCAACTGACATAATCCAGATTGATTCGTTCAGCAGATAAAATTCCGGCCACTTCTGCCCTTTATAGGAGCAACATAATACCAGCCTTTATTCAGTAACAATGTAACATAATGGGATCGGAATGTGCAAAATGGCTGTTCTTATATTACTGCGACACACAAGGGTTCCAAAGCAAGTAGGGACTTAATGTAAAAAAAAAAAAGAAAAAAAGAAAGAAAGAGAGAAAAGAAAATCATTATGCACAGATGAGTGAAGTGTTCCCTGCATTAACAAGGTCAAACACAGACTGGGTTTCCCCCCCCGGCTGTTCTTAAAGGCCAGAAAACACAGACAACAAATCTCCCCCGACCCCCCTCGTCCCCCCCTCCCGACCCAACTACCACCAAACGCTGTTCACCGAATATCTTGATTACAGTGGATGTTTTCTTTTCCCAAAAGGGGACCGAAAGCCCGGACACTTTTAAAACTGACACTGTTTGTGAGAAGTTGGACCGAAAAAGAGCCCTTCCCCTTTCGCAGAGTGAAGCTAAATCTGTTACGCAAACCTAAGGGGAGTTACGTCCTTCCGAACCTGCTAGGCTTAAAATGGATTCTGAAGGGTCTAGCTTTAGGATTGCACTGCAGAGCATGTGCCACGTGCATATTGGAGAAGGCTGCTTTGCACATTGCCAGAGTTGATTTCAGTTCTGCCACGCCAAATCAGAAACGTAAAAAAAAAAAAACACCTTCCAAAGATAACTCCCTCCCATCTTGCCTCTTCATATAGACCAGTAAATTTCCATACATCAAAAAGTTTAGATGTGCAACTATCTTCCCTTCATACCTAAGCGGAAAGTACTAGCATTCGATGGCACAGTACTCAAACTCTCTAGCGTTTCCGTTACATGAGTTTTGTTCCTGCAACAATAGTTGGGAGAGCAAACAGCTTCACAGAGACTCTGAGTGGCAGCAGGAACGGAAGTTAGTGGTCAAGAATTATACGAATTCCCAGAACACGCCATCAGGTTATCACTTTTCAATATCACCAGTACCACCGTACGTAGTACCTTCTGTAAGAGTTGGATGTGAGATTCATTTGTAACTAGATCCAGTGTAGAAAGCCAATCATGAGGGAGAAAACACAGTTTCCTTGCATGCGTGCGTAATTCAACATCCCAACACACGTGGAAGGCCCAAATCGGGCTCTGTGCAAAAACAACAATGCAGGATTCGTGGGAAGGTGATTCGGGATTTACAAAACAACTATAATAGCAGTTGCATGGCGTTTCCAGGGCTCAAAGCGCATCACAAGCTAAGCACAGTATGATAGATCAGGATTAATATTAATTTCCCCATTGCTGATGGGGAACTAAGAAAGAGTGGCTTCCCTAAAGCCATCCAAGTCAGTTGGTGGTCGAGATAAGATTGAAAGTTTCAAACCAGACTTTCTGGTTCACAGCTCATTCTCTTAGATACCATGATGTACCAGAAGGCCTTAGTGCTCTTAGGGCAGGCAGCGGGATAGACAGATAACGATATGAAATTCATGCAAAGAAGGATGTTGTAGTCTCTATGAAACCTCAGTCTGTCACTGGGTATTAGCCCTGATAGCTAAGCCTCCATATTCAGAAAACAGCCTATCTAAGACTCAAGGTAAAAAGAAAAAAAACCAAAACACCATCATGGGATGCCTCTCCCTTATCATGAGTTCAGAAACTTCTTAGGGATATTTTGTTGGTGTCTGTTGGAGATAGCGTTAGACCATATTATTGGTCTGAGCTAGCACCAGCTGTTTATATTTCTGGATGCAAAGGAGAAGAAGATACCATACCTTGGGAAGTGGTGGATCCTCCTTCTTTGGAAGTTTGTAAGCAGAAGCTCGATAGCCATCTGACACAGATGCTGATTCTGTGAACTAAGGCAGACGGTGATTGGATGGTCAGAAGGGACTGTGCATGAGGTTGGTCCTCTCTTGCATGCCCAGGGAAATGCCAATTGCCACGTTGGGATCACGTTGGGAATTTCTTCTGGCCAAGGATTCTGGGGGTTTTTTTTGGGGGGGGGTTCATCATCTATGCATGGAATTGGGGTCACAGTGGGCAAATAGTTGTGAGTTTCCTGCATTCTGCAGGAGGGGGTTAGACTAGATGACCCTGGAGATCCCTTCCAACTCTATGATACTATTTCAGTTGATCTTGAGTGTTGTGTGTTCATCCGTGTGGTGTAGTGGTTCGAATGTTGGACTAGGATCTGAGAGATCCAGGTTCGAATTATTGTTCTGCCAAGGAGGTTTGGTGGACCCTGGACCCATCATACACTCTCAGCCCAACCTACCTCGCAAGGCTGTGTTGAGGATAGAATGAAAGAGAAGAGAACAATGTTAAGCTGCTTTGGGGACATAAAATCAATGCGAAATCTGGACGCCTGAGAGGGATCTCTGACCAGCTGGCCTGGGACAATCCTTCAGAACCACAATTATCTTAAAACTGATTGCATCTGAAATATCTCCATACTCAAGTGGATCTTAGATACCCAACTGTTCAAATCCAATAACTAGACATATGGGCATGGAGCCTCCGATCAATATAAACCTTTTAGAGCCCGACCTTCCAACACAAGTATCAAATATATATTTGATGAGAAGAAGGTTAATTGAATAATTGATTCCTCAGCTAAAATTAAGCGTTCTTCGGATAACTTCAGGAAATAGTGTCCAATAATCGTGAAATAAACACTTCTTAATTTATCAGCTCTCTCGGGTTTGATGGCATCGTTATTATTTTCTATTTTCTAATGTTTATTTTTACACTTCTGCATTTTAATGATATAGCATCCTCCAATGAGAATCAATACAGAAGGCTACCCAAAATCTAAGCAGAAACCTCTAACTGCCCAGGAAACCCTGTTTCCAAGTTTCTAAGTTCGGGACACCTCCCAAATTCTCCACACTTTAAATTTCTCTCCATAAAGTAAGAAAATACCTAGACATTAGGGGCATCTTTTAAAAAAAACCTTTATTCCAACACAGGCTCTCACAGACATGAACTTACTGCTTCGTCATCTTTATTAAAATAAGTGTCTTTAGTTCTAAGGTGTCCAAAGACCTATGTCTACTTTTGATCATACGACTGCCCTTCTCAATTTTTCTCCAAACTGAATTATCTGGTTTTATTCACAATTCTCTGAATTTACTGGGGGGGGGGGTTGCAATGGGGAACGGATGTAATCAGAATTTTCCATTGTGCTCATTTTCAAAGTTTTGTACCATGCCCTTCACAGGCAGTTTGTCCTCGTTTTCACCTGATGGCATCTTCCAGTTTGGTGTAGTGGTTAGGAGTGCGGACTTCTAATCTGGCATGCCGGGTTCGATTCTGCGCTCCCCCACATGCAGCCAGCTGGGTGACCTTGAGCTCGCCACGGCACTGATAAAACTGTTCTGACCGGGCAGTAATAACAGGGCTCTCCCAGCCTCACCCACCTCACAGGGTGTCTGTTGTGGGGAGAGGAATGGGAAGGTGACTGTAAGCACTTTTGAGACTCCTTTTGGTAGAGAAAAGTGGCATATAAGAACCTGCTCTTCTTCTTCTTCAGTAATATCAGGGCTCTCCCAGCCTCACCTCTCTCACAGGGTGTCTGTTGTGGGGAGAGGAATGGGAAGGTGACTGTAAGCCACTTTGAGCCTCCTTCAGGTAGAGAAAAGCGGCATATAAGAACCTGCTCTTCTTCTTCTTCAGTAATATCAGGGCTCTCCCAGCCTCACCTCTCTCACAGGGTGTCTGTTGTGGGGAGAGGAATGGGAAGGTGACTGTAAGCCACTTTGAGCCTCCTTCAGGTAGAGAAAAGCGGCATATAAGAACCTGCTCTTCTTCTTCTTCAGTAATATCAGGGCTCTCCCAGCCTCACCTCCCTCACAGGGTGTCTGTTGTGGGGAGAGGAAAGACTGTAAGCCGCTTTGAGCCTCCTTCGGGTAGGGAAAAGCGGCATATAAGAACCAACTCTTCTTCTTCTTCTTCTTCTTCTTCTTCTTCTTCTTCTTCTTCTTCTTCTTCTTCCCTCCATATACTGCAAATGCACATGGATGCTGATTATTTGCTGCCACCACCACCATCCTCGAAAAAAAATATTGACATGCTTGCACATACGGTTGCATCGAGCGTCTTTCTTGCAGCATTTTATCAGCGCCCAGCAGTGCATGTGTGTTTCAGTAAAACACTGCACACAAAGTATTCCCCACTAATCATAAATATTATCACATCAAGATTTCTCTCCCCCCCTCCCCCTTTCTTTTGGCAGGGTTTTCTCAGTGCACATGTCTGCACCGGTAACAGCGGGTGCGGTGCAAGAGAACGGGGATTGGCAGCAAACGGCACAATCTCTAATGCCAGGATTAATTTTAGAAATTCTCCTCGTTAAAATGACATTCGGGGAGAGCGGAATGCAGGGCAGATGAAAAATTAGGGAACAGAAACGGCATGGAGTAGAAGAAATCTTCTCATCCCAACTTTAAACCTCCCCCCCCCCCAAAAAAAACCCCTGTGCGTGATGTGGCTAAAGCTAAGCGCATGTAAGTCGCATGGATTTCAGTGGGAGAATTAAGTGATTGCAAAGGAAACTGAACAGTGCTTAGGACACAGAGATAAATAAGTAGGGTACAAATACTGGGTGGGGGGAGTAACTGTCCAAATTGTAGCCTTAATTCACATCCCTTTAATTTATTTGAATATACTTTCTTTGACAAACTAGCCAAACCACATCTCTGCAAATCAAAGTATCTTACAAACGTCCAAACTAATCTCACTATCTGTAGGGCTATTGTTTATGGCAGGGGTAAAACTGCGGCCCTCCAGATGTCCATGGACTACAATTCCCATGAGCCCCTGCCAGCGAACGCAGTTTGACTAATCCTGGTTTATGGGGTTGGGATGGGGGAGAGAATACACGCTAGATTTTGGCCCAGGCCTTCTAGGCAGCTCAAATCCAACACTCCCTTCCGAGAAATTCTTGGCAACTAAAGAACAGAAGACAAACCCTAATTAGCGGTGCAAAAAAAATATGTTTCAGCTCCTATTTGATTGGTGCTTCAGATTACAAGATGCGTTGATTGATAATGATTAATATAAAACTTTCGCATTTTCATTGAACAATCAGAATGTTTCTTTTTGGTGTGATTGCCATCTTATAATTAAACATTAAGGAATTAGCGTAGTGATTTATCATCACAAATCAGGTGTACTCTGAGGCATGTGGAAGAGGCTGAAGGGGAAATGTTTTGTTTTGTGTGTGTGTGTGTGTTAATCAATGGCAAGTCAATGATCCACCATCACTATTGGTATGAATTTCCAGTAGACAATAAAGATTTTCAGATATTTCAACTGCATATAATGGAACCATGTGCTACCCGTGATCCTGCCCACAGGGTAGTCACCATGTGGTATGAATAACGGCTATGTATATATTTACTATGCATTATATATATTGTGAGACTTGACTGACCCTGAGGAGGGTTCCCCATACCGTGTCTTGTTTACAGACAGTGGCCAGACAAAGGTAGTGAGACGCCATGAGAATCTGCCAGAATACCAGTCCAAAATCAGAATACTGGCTAACCCAAAGGGCAATCCAAGAGTTCTGAAACTCAGGCCAAAGTCTAAGACGAACGTCTCTTGTCTTGAAAACTCTAAAGCTGGCTTCCTCAACCGGGGTTTCGTGAAACCCTGGGGTTTCTTGACAGCCCTTGAAGGGTTTCCTGAATGGGAGTTAATTTTTTATATAAATATTTTAAATATTTATTATATGGGAGGGAGTCAATTTATATATAAATATTTGGGCTATACGGTCATGTCAACCTATCCCCCCACCCCAAATAGCCAATGATGGGCCTGGAGGGGTTGGGAAAGGGAGGGTCCCCAGGTGGGCGTGTCCATAGCTATGTTTCCCAACCATATTCTACATGATCACACCACTTCTGTGGGTTCTCAAAGCCTCTTTCAAGGGTTTCTCAATGGTAAAAATGCTGAGAAAGGCTGCCCTAAAGGGTCGTTGTAATTCTTCCATGATTTGACAGTGGTTTCCACCGCCAGCAACTACACTCCTCTGAAATTCCCACTTCTTCTACTTTTTTTGGTCCTGTATATGTATTCTAGTGCAGGGGTAGTCAACATGCGGTCCTCCAGATCTCCATGGACTACAATTCCCATGAGTCCCTGCCAGCGTTTGCTGGCAGGGGCTCATGGGAATTGTAGTCCATGGACATCTGGAGAACCACAGGTTGACTTCCCCTGTTCTAGTACATTCATACAAAAGCCATATGCTGAGCTTCGGTCAGCAGTGAAACGCCCCCCTTCTCAACACCGCACAAATTGGATCCAATATGTTTGTTAAACATTTCCCATCATTCATGAGGCAGCTCACTCTCTTTGGGACCCAATGTGAGCTTTGCTGCTTTCCAGGATATTGCTATAAGTAGCCGGGGCTGCTATGCTGCGGTCCTGCTGCCATTCCCAATGCGCAAAAAGCAAACAAATAAATATTTAAAATCCCTGATAAGGCGCAAGTCATTTCTTCATCGGGGGAGAAGACCTGAGGACGAGAACGGGGCTCTCGCCAAGCCTCCGCCCACGTGCGTAAGTGAGCGAGTGAGAAGAAATCACGTCCCATCGGTTATCAAGACAGAAACGCTTGGATTCTGCTGGGCAGCTGACACAAACTTTTCCCCCCCCGGTTTAGCTCCGTCATTGATAGCGTGTCAAGGGGATGTGTGCTTTGCGTTAGGTCTCATAACGGAATGACAGGAGTTGCTGTCCACTGACAAAGGCACATGACAGGGAGGCGTCACATGTCCAGGGTACACATGTATTTATCACTCCAACACTTGAGACAGGAATGACATCTCCCGAATCTCCGGAGACAGCCTTGTGGACGAGCTAACGTGAGTGTGCCAGATGCACGCTTAACGATATTGACAGTCAACACTTCTACAAATATCAGGGGCAAATGAACACTGAGGCCTACAGACAGGGATGCGACTTCCTACATCAAAGACAACGGTAAGATACAAAAAGAAGGCTGAAGGAAAACAACATGGGAGGCCATCTAGTCCTGTCTCCTCACGCTGGATGGAATAGAAATCACAGGAGGGGTCATGTTTGGTGGAACGTAGCCAGTCTGTTCAGGGGAAAAAAAGACTGCTGAGGTTTATAACTGTGCATGCCCAATAGAAATCAAACACATGGCGCTACCTTTGATAGCCTCGTCCATTTCCCTCCCTCAGAGGCAAGATTTCCCCTCCATACTACCCACTTCACTGACTGAGCGACCATAGTAATAGGTTTTCTTCTTTGCTGTCTGTTACAGTATAATATTTTGGCAGTGTGTTCAGCCCAGGAACCTGAAGGAAAGATCAGGAGCCGGCTTTAACTGAAACAAATCAATTGGCACTTGAGGCATTTTGAAATTCAAAAATGACAAAATATTTTATTTAACATAATCTAATTTGGGTCCTTCCGCCTGCAATGCACATGCTCTATCATGGAGCCACAAATCTTCCTTATGGCCATACCAGCCCAAATGTATCTGTTGTTGAGAACAGTTGTTCAAACTAGAAGATGATGCTGATTATCATAATGGTGCATCAAGGCTGCTTATCAAAGAAATGAAGGTCCTTTTAACCATAAACCCTGACTGAATGATCAACACAGGAATCTGGTCTATGCCTGGCCTTCCCATGATACCTGGATCCCATAAGGTTGCTTCTTCTGGTACTGGGGGCTGCTGCTGCAGCTTTTAGCTGCTGATTGGCTAGAAAAAGCTGGTGCTGGATATCCATAGGATAGATATTCTGCAGCCATCCACATTGCAATGGCATCTCTGGTGCCAGCAGAAGACAGCTGTAGCAGCTGGACTGGTACTTCCAATGAAGCTAAATTCAAGTGGGCAGCAGTGTTGGTCTGAAGCATCGGTCCATGGGCACCTTTGAGGCCAACAAAGTTTGGATTCTGAATCATACAGAGCTGGAAGAGACCACGAAGGGCCATCTAGTCCAGCCCTCCCCCTTCTCAGGGACTTAAAGCATATCCCATCTACATACATTCCTCACCATCAGAAAATGCTTTTTGATATTTAATGGAACCTCCTTTCCCGTAATCTGAATCCATAGCTCCTAGTCCTTGCCTCTAAAATTGTAGTAAACAAGTTGGCCCCCTCTTCAACATGTCTAGCCTGGAGAGGGGGGTGGAAGGGGCGGGGCCATAGGTGGGAGTGTCCACAGCTCTGCTTCCCACCCATATTCTGCAGGATCACATCACTTCTAGGGTTTCTCAAAGCCTGAAGAATGTTGCAGGGGTTTCTCCATGGGTAAAAAAGTTGAGAAAGTCTGGTCTGGTCAATGCTTGGTTAGAAACAGTGGTGCCTGTAAATCCAGCACCTTGATTTCTATGATGGTGGATCAGCAGGGTTCATAGATAAAGTAAATAAATAATATCATCCACCTTTTGCAGCGTGTTTTTGCCAGCCCAACTATGACCAACTGACCCTCATGTAAATTGCTGGACTGCTTTGATGCCATATAAATTGCAGTTGATAGGCAGATGAGAAACACCTAGAGGAATAGGCTGATTATAAATATTTCATTTCCTCTGTCTCCTTCAGTTTTGTGCACAATATAGTGGCATATACATACACAATTATATAAAAAAAATATGTTGGGGCATTTGCTCCTCTATGCATACACCGTTTATTAGTGTCATTCTAATCATAAATACAATTATTCTTGAGTACTCTATTGCAAAAACCAATAAACTAGGCCTCAGCAGAGATTCTGAAATTGTTTAACTTTTCTCTAGAAAAATATTAAAACACTATTATCACATCAATGAGAAGAAAAGACAGGAAGATAATAAAGTTATGTTAAACCTCCCTGTATGTACTCATGTGTGAAACAGTTATGTCTGGTCACATAATTGCTATGGTTCTGAGAAATATTTCATATTTTATAATGAACATTAAAAGAGTTTGTGGATCATTACTTTATATGAGTTCCAAAGTTATTACATAAAACCCAACAGGAATGGTTATAAATTATTTGATCCTCCAGTCTAGCCTTGGTAAACATAACATGAAAGCTAAAGCATTGCACAGCCGCCAGACAAGTTTCATGTCAGTGGGTAAAGTAGATTTCTGTTGCTGGAGGAGAAAAGAATACACACAGCAAGGCCCTGAGACATTTTTGGGAGGTTGACGTCGCTACGAAATTTTCTAGCAAAGTGAACCCGACACGACGACTCCTAACACGTTATATGGAAACATGGTACTTATTTCCAGAAAAATACACGTCAGATTTCGGGGTTTAAACGAGATTCTTGAATATCATGTATGGATTTCAAAAATGTCAATTAAGTTGCTTCTCCAGAGAGTCTGTTGAAGGCAGCATAGAAACTAAAACATAATAAAAGCACAACACTCTAAAAGTTAACAAATATCTCCCAGCAAACACCCCAGCAGGAACACAAAAGCGGCATCCGATGACTCGGTACCTTAGAATGAGTTTGTTCCTTTCAGCAGGGGTAGTCAACCTGTGGTCCTCCAGATGTTCATGGACTATAATTCCCATGAGCCCCTGCCAGCATTTGCTGGCAGGGGCTCATGGGGATTGTAGTCCATGAACATCTGGAGGACCACAGGCTGATGATCCCTGCCTTACAGCAGTTCTCAGGCCAGAAACAGGTCTTTTAATTCAAAGTGGAATAAGAGGAAATGTTTTTGGCCTGGCACCTAAACAAGAACAAGAGAGGTACCAGGTGAGCTTCAAGGAGAGGGATAGCCATGTTGGTTGGCAGTAAGACGGTGAGAACCTAGGCAGATTGTAAGTGGGTGGGAAGAAGGGACTGTGCCCTTTCTGTGTTGGTGCTTAGCTTTTGTGGCCCTTTTCCGACAAAACACAGCTCTTCTTCTTCTTCTTGGAATGCCAATCCCATTGAAATCTACTTCCAAGTCAACACCGTAATATGAAAACACATACACAATCTGGAAGAAGTCAAGCCATGCTGTTCTACTTGCCCGTTCGATAGGGTGATAACAGTAGGCGTAAAGTCACTGTCATTATTCTTGAACTTACTGCATGGTGCACAACCAAGATAGTGAGAAAAAAATAATATTGCAAGCAATTTATCTGATTTTTCAAAAGGATCCTGAAGAGCTTCTCGTTGAAATATGAAAAATACAGTGTACTAACAAAGATTACATACTTGACACAATTAACATGGAATTATTTGTCTCCCAACTATAGTTAGCTGGCAGCATTTTAATGAATAAATGATCATTTGTGTCAGAGATAAGTGTAATTCTAGATGTGTTCCGTGTGACATGCGGCTTGTTCCTCTCGCTATGAGTCTATTGCCCTTTGTGTCCACATACTTTTGTGAATGGCTTTTATTGTTTTCTTTCTTGCAAAAGGAATTAAGGGGGGGAAAAACCCAGATGGATTCCATTCTGAATAACAGTAGCATGACAAAAGCCCTGGTTATGTGAATTTGAACATTTGCTATGGCTGGTGATACGCCAGCCCTCCAACCACCGAAAGCAAATCATGGGTGTCCTAGAAGCCATGTCACCCACTTCACTGGAAGGCATAACCATGTAAATGGTTTCTAGCCCTATCTTATTTACACTAGTTTCCTTAGAAGTAAGTTCCATTGTGCTTAGTAGAGATTATGTCTTCGGCCCTTTCTGCACACATTGGATAATGCACTTTCAATGCACTTTAGAAGTCGATTATCCTCTTCTGCACGGGGAAATCCATCTGCAAAAGCACTTTGAAAGTGCACTATCCAATGTGTGCACAATAGGCCCTGGAGTGGATTGCTTGATATTTCTACCGTGTTGCTAATAATGGGCGATTCACAATTCTCCAAAGTAAAACAAATTTACAAATTACAGTTGTAATACATCCATAGAAAATGCAAGCTATAATTCTCAGGAGAAATCTGTTATCAAAAGTCCACTTAACAAGGATTTTCCATGAAGGTCCAAAACTAAAGCACTCCCATTACATCACCGCTCCATGCAGTCCCGCAGGCATTACTCTCAACAAAAATAGCTTCCTTAATGCAAGGCCCACATTTCAATTCTTTGTGCCTGGTAGAGCCTTGCATGTGCCCAAACACACATGTCCCAGACATCCCACAAATAAAATTTCTTGAAATGACACACCACATCAAAGTAACAGCAGCCTCAATAACCCAGACAATTCAGCTAAGCTGGGCTGGCCATGATTAGTCGTTAGGTGGGAGACCACCAAGGAAGACTAGATCTGCCACGCAGTGGAAGAGAACAGCAAGCCACCTCTGCTAGTCTCTTGTTTTGAAAGCCACTTGAGGGTCACCATAAGTCAGCTGAGACTTGACAGCACATAATTTTTATTATTATTATTATTATTATTATTATTATTATTATTATTATTATTATTATTACTATTGTGGTGGTGGTGGTGGTGGACTTACAGGCTAAGATATTTTATTTATTTATTTATTATATTTATATACTGCCCTTACCAAAGGCTCAAGATACCTGGACCCTTCGTACTGTGGCCAAATACATCTATTTCTCCTTCCCCAAGCTTGATGCAAAGGTCCACTCAGAACTCTACTCAGATAGTTTCAATGGGACTTAAGGCTAGAAGCTCATTGTGGCAACCTTATAGATCATCCTTTCTCAATGTTTTTACCAGTGAGAAATCCCTGAAATATTCTTCAGGCTTCGAGAAACCCCAGAAGTGGCGTGAATGTGCAGAATGAAGTTGGGAAGCATAGCTGTGGACAAACACCCCTCCCATCCCCTCCAGGCCCATATTGGCTATTTGGGGAAGGGGCAGACAACATGGCCATATATGGTCATATCACCCGATAAATATTTAACAAATATTCCAGGGCCACCAGGGTCTCATGAAACTCTGGTTGAGAAAGCCTGTGATAGAGCATTTAGCACATGGTTAAAAGCCATGTTGAGTTCATGCTGCACTGGTTACCAACAGTTTGTAGTGGGCCACGATTTCTCTGTAAGGATTAAAAATGCTTATAATTTATCAAGATATTAATACAATACTTTCCCACAAATTGAACGATAGCAACAACAACAATCATATCAAGATCAACTCTAGCGCCAAGATCAACTCTTGCATAACAAGACTGATAAAAACACACAGTCACCAAAAAGGACCCTAAAGGCAACAGAAAGCTAAAGAAGAAATGCTTTACAATCTGAAACTTCAAAACACTGTGGCTTTCAGGAAATGTTCCCAATAATGCAAACAAGGAACGATAAAGTCCCATTTCACACCATCCCTTGTCCTCACTTATTGGGATGACTGGGCTGTCAAGGAATAGCCAGTAAATGGGAAATACAGCACTAGGGCCTAGCATGGGGGTGTGGGTGTGGGTGTGGGTGTAGGTGAAGATGAATGCACATTTGATACGTACAAGTAGGACATATCTCTCTCACATATTTATCCTTTCTTTGAGCCAAGTTCGAGGAGCATTCCCATTTCACTTCTCACAACTGTATGAAGTATGAAGATCAGGCCAAGGCCATGTGCCTAACTTAGGGTACCTATTGCGGTTCAGGGTACCACAGGGACTTGAAACTAGGTCTCCATGACTTTGCTATAAATTACTATTGCTGTAACTTAATATGCCACATTTGCTATCAAAAGTGTGCCCAATACTAATTTATAACCCAACAAGTCAAAACACAGCCTGCCATGCTGGCACACCAGGGAGTTGATGAACTTCCAAAAACAGGTCAACACACAGGTCTGGCAGGTCAACACACATGTAAGGAATGATGGGTTGAATTTGACTTGGTGGTAGCCTTGGAAACAAATTAGAAGTAAAGGGCAATGTGGAAATCGGGTGAAGGCAATGTGCGCACTACGAGTGCAGACATGTACCCCTCACATATCTTTCCATGTGGTACACTGTGCAAATTCCTCTTCCCAGCCTTCTCTATCACACACCAAGCTGACTTTTATTGGACTGACTCGGGAGAAAGTCCACCTTTCCGCTTTGTGATGGCAAAAATCAGGGTGAGATGATTTTACCTTGTCAATTTCACATAGCGGACATTTCTTTGAATGCCCCCCCCTAATCCAACATGATAACAACTCGCATTGACCCCATCTGGGAGCCTGCTAGCTCCTAGGCTTTTCACCTGATATGGTAAATACCAGTTGTCATTATGAGGTGGCACATTATAGGAAACATTTCCCCACGAGTAAATGCTAATGTACAACGATATTAGGGTGACTTTAAAATGTCAAAAAGTGGACAGTCAGATCATGTTTCCAGTGTGCTGCTGGGAATCACATTTTTTTCTGGTTCTGACTTGCATTTTTTCTCCAAGTCCTTCATGTGCTATACATGGACCCATTTGGGCACAAAGATAGTGTATAAAAAGCACTGAAATAAGCAAAACGAAGAAAATTGTATTCCCAACTTTATCGTGGTTCCACTACGAAACCTGAGAGTGTAGCTGTCCTTTGGTGTCTCCAATCACTCAGCCTAAAGAGATAGACTATGAAAATATTTGAACACAGCTCCCTAAATTGCAAGTATTAGAGAGTGGGTTGGGTCTAATTACTCCTTTCTGTTAAGTAAAGACTCTGCCTTCAAGAGAAGAAACTCTCCTGTTATCATGGATGCCTTCCACTGTTGGAAGAAGACTTCCATTACTGTAGAAAGAATTCTTCCCTAAGCTAATGATCCATCAAATAGCAGAAGGGAGTTGTTGGATTCAACCTAATGGTCATCTTCAAGATCAGCAGTGACACCAGGAGGAAAGGTAGAAGGACTATCAAGATGTGTAACTGGAACAGATAAGGATGACAATCTCAAAAGCATATATTTAAGAAATATATTTTTCATGTTAACATCAGATGAAAATGTTAAAATGTCTTAGATATCTCTAGTTTTAAGTAGTTCTCAACAAGCAGTCTTCTTCTTGTGGGAAGAAGACTTCATATGGGGGAATTTTATGGATTTCAAGAAAAGAAATATCTCTATACTACAGACACGCTACCATGCTTATAGGTAGGATGCGTTGTCTGCAAATGTTAAGTTTCACAAAAATTCAAAAACTACAGTTTCATATTTTGATGTTAAGCAAAGCTAACTTGATGCATCTAAAAAAAAAGAACTAATGCTTTTAGTGTTGAGTGATGGCTTGATCCACTTAACAGTTGTAAAGTATTGATCATTGTTTTCCTCTCTCTTTTTTTTACACACACACACACATACACACACACGCTTGTACCCACAACATTTTGTTAGGAATGTTTTGAAATGCCCTCTAGGTGGTGCTAATACTGCATTGCTTTGGTGTTTCGGCACAATGAAAACATTAATTTCCTATGAGATAATTTTTGACGTAAATGTAAAATGGTGCCCATTCGAACTCAGTAATGAAGCATAGTGCATTTCTACAGCTCCTAATTTGACTAGTTAAATGACTCCATTACGTGTCTAACAGACAGAAGCAAATAATTTCTGGTCAGTTGACGCTCACTTATCCGTATCATTTTACCCTGAAAATAAAGTCTCTAATCTACAGTTTCTTTGTCTTAGTTTTTAATATCATTAAAGCACACATACTTAAGTCATAAGAAATGAAACCCACACAAACTATCAATTAACAAAGACAATTAGATTTCAAAAGCATATATCTAGTAGCATTTTATTTTTTTTAATGAAATAATTTAAAAAAAGGGAAACCCATATAGGTTTTTGGAAACTGTTCTTTTTTATATTTTAAAAAAAAATCTTTTTTTTTTAGATTTATGGTTTCTGAGAGAACAATTAGAATAATTAACAGAGCTGGATCTCCTAAACTTTACACTCCAAGTTTGAAAACATTGCTACGCTTCTTTTACGGTACATATTGATGGAGTCAATAGGCAGTCTTAATAAATAGCAGGTGACAAATAATTTCGCCTCTAGGAACAAAAATGGTTAATGCCGAATCTTTATGTTCCTTGTCTAAATGCTTTCCGCCCCCCCCCTTCATGCTGAAAACAAGTTTAGAATTAAAGCATATCACTTTACACATATTGCATGCATATTAGTGAGACACAGCTGTTTATCCCTCACTCTTAAGAGCCATATGATTAAGTTATGGGATATCAGATAATCCAGAGTCTCCCGCTATTGGTCACTTTCCACAGACAAAGGCTTTTTAGTTTTAAGTCCATTTAATGACAGAATGTCCAATTCTACAAATGTGTGAGTAATTCCAATGGAACACCTGTGGCTCTCTCTGCTAGACTATGGAACAGGAGATATAAAATGTCATTATGGTAGCATTCGGTGCCCAACTTTATCAGAAATAAAGGGAGGGGGAGTGGAATATTCAGACAGCTACTTCAGCTTCAAGTGACTCCATCACGCTCGGGTTTCATACATTTCCAGAAGAAATGAATGCCATGATGTCTGTAGCCATTTTTTTGGCGGAGGAGGGGGGAGATGTTATGGGTGAATTAAGGACAGCCTTTAAAACACACACACACACACACACACACTCACCAAATTGCAGGGTTGATTTCTAAAGCTGTTCATAGGAACGTGTACATACCTGTTAAAAGGATCTAACTCACCGCCCAAAGGCCGGCTAATCCAAACTGGGATTTAAACTGATTTAGTCCCTTCGAAGACAGTAAGACTTTCAATCAGTCACAGGCTACATCCTACACATGGGCTGTGATATGAGCACTTACATTCCTACATTTCTACAGCCATGTTTAGGACAGTGTGCTCTCATTTCAGAACTTGCTCGTTAGCATCGCGGTAAGAGGGATACGTTTTAATGCTTTGATTGGCTCAGAATTGATACTCCTTGGGCAGGCATGGGAAGCGTCAAAATGATGCCTGGTGTTCGGTGGACTGACACAGGTTTCCCTCCGGATTTCTGCAAAGTAATCATTCGCCTACCACCTGGTCCCCCATCCCTGATTTCACTACGTGGCTGACTGAAGAGATATGACCTGGAGACAGCCTCTGAATAAATGAAGTCTGAGTAAAGGTAACCTATAAAGGGAGTTGGATGGAGTCACTGAAGCAGTCGGTGTGAGCTTCCATGGACTCCGGGGAATGGTAGAGGACAGGAAGGCCTGGAGGATCATTGTCCATGGGGTCGCGATGGGTCGGACACGACTTCGCACCTAGCAACAAGCAACAACAATAAAGGGAGTTGCGCTCATAAGCAAATGCACTACAATCTTTCCCGTTTGCGAAGAACTTTCGTTGGATAGGTAGTGGAAAATGCTGTCGAGTCACAGCTGACTTGTGGCAAGCCCTTAGGGCTTTCATGACAAGAAACATTCAGAGGTGGCTTGCCACTGCCTGCCTCGGTGTCGAGGTCCTCATATTCCTTGGAGATCTGCCATCCAAATACTTGCCAGGGCCAATCCTACTTAGCTTCTGAGACCTGATCGGATTGGACTAGCTTGGGCTATCCGGGTCTGGGCAAATTGATTAATGGAGGCTAAATCCAAGATTCTGAATTGATTGTTGCTGTCTGTCTAACATTCTTGTTTTCCTTAGCCATGCACGCTCATTTTACACATTCACAGTATGCGTGAACAGTCTGTTACAGCTGTAATGCCACAGAACAGAATGTGTGCAATGGATAGAATTTACATCAAGGGGTTGGATCCAGAGGTGTCTGATTATATGACCGTTTCCATAAAAAATGACGGATTACAGAGGACAAAATAGAAATCTAAAGCCGTTTTTTAAAAAAGTAAGAGAGGCTCTTTTCAAAAATAAATGTTCCAAATGCAAAAGCGAAGGCCACATTTTAAGAGAATCAGGATATCAGAACGGAAGGTAGCCCCAATGAATGGGACAACACACTTAATAACAGCTCTAGGGAAGACCAGGGAAATTAAACACCAGTCAGCTCAACTTCAGCAGTAGGGAAGATATTGGAAATACTAATCAGGGACAAAACAGGGAAAGTTATGATTTAATTAAAGATATTCAGCATGGATTCACAAAAGGAGATCATACGTAACAAAAACTAATTGAAAACAGAGTTGCACTTACCTGTAACTGTTGTTCATCAACGTCGTCTGTGCAGCCTCACACTGGGACTGCACTTGTGCAGGCCAGCTGGGGGACATTTTCTTTTTAGCTGTGGGACATTTTCTAGCATCCCTTTTTGGAGGGATCAAAGCCATCCTGATAGTTGGGCCCATATGAACCAAACAGACCAATGGGGGCCTGGAATAGGGTTCAGCAATCAGAGCCAAGGGAATATAGTTTGGTCTGAGCTGGGAGTCACCCTGGAAGGAAACACGAGGGACAAAGTCTTCTCCCACCATGCAGCTTTCAGCCTGGAGGCCCTATCTGACTAAGCCATCAGGGTAAAGCACTGGCAAACTGAACAAGCTCAAGCAGTGTGGGCCTCTCCTAAACAAGAGGCAGGGTTCATGCTCATTAATGTGCATTGTTTTTGTTCCACATTTTGGACATTTTTAAAAAACAGTGCTTTGGATACCATGATGAGGGACTACAAGCACAACAACCAAGGAGAGCCCGGATGATGGGGCTGCTTGCCTCCTGCAAAAGAGACTCCAGAAGGAGTGCAAAATGAATTCTCAATGGACAAAAAGGAGTCTTCTTTCATCCACAATGACCATAGTGAAAATCAACAGGGTACACTAGAAAGCTTCATAGTGGTGATAAAGGAAGGGGCACCTGAAGATGGAGCATATGAAGCATTGGATCAATGTAAAGGATGCCCCCTTTGGGGAGTTATTGAGCTGGAAAGAAAATGTTCAACCACCAGTCTGCGGAAGCACAGCCCCAATGTGGGGCTGCACAAGAAGAGAGAAGATTATGGGGGGCGGGGAAGGTCACACGTATAAAAAGAATTGGATACTGTGAGCATGATTAAAAACAACCGTCATGTTTCATCACCACCTGAAACCTTTATCTGCTATCCATATTAAGTCAATGGAAAACTCACTCAGATTTGGCTTGTTAGTTTGGAACGTCAGACTGAAGAGGTGAACTGTGCAAAAGTGCGGGGGGCAGAGACCCCAAACCAAATGTCAACACTTGTCTCTTAAGCTGACACTAAAAGAACAAAGAGACATCACAATTTGGCTGCGATGAGATCAAGCAAAATGCCTGGGGATGAAGTCTGAGTGTCGCACAAGCTGTGCAACCACACTTGGAGCTACAAATGACTACCCTGACCAATTGAAATAGTGTCCAGCCAGGAGCCACCAGCCAATGCTTCCTAGCCTTGGCCAGAAGTTGTGGCAGTAGCTCCTTCCAACATATCAGGAGTCACCCTGGCGGCTGTTGCATCGTAGCTGAGCAGTACACACAATGCAGGCTCCCAGGTGTACTCCCAGCTCACTTCACCCTAGCAGAAATGTGGATTGTGACCTATGGGAGGACCTCTAGGTCCTCCTCACCCATAAGGAGGCTTCTACAGTTCTGTGGGGAGAAATCAAAGAATTTAGCATCATCTCGCTGTACCATGCACTCTAGGTTCTTTTCACGTATGATAAGCAAGGTGAAAAACAACCATTCAAAGAACAGAGCTTTAAAATGTAGTTTGTCAGGACTCACAATAAAGTAACACCGGTTGCTGCTTGTTTTTTTGGGAAGTCCGGGTGGTGGCCTGGGGGCTAAGTTCGGGTCCCCTCTCCCCTAGGGACAGAGGCCAGCATTAGACTGGCACGGATTCCCAGATTGATCCATCCTATGCCCAATTATCCATCTGATTGCCAGTGAGAACAGTTGTTGATTATTATATTGCCATGTTCATGAGTTATTGTTCTATGGGGGTTTAATGGGGGATTTTAATGGTTTTAATGTATTGATTTGTATCTGAAATACTATAAACCACCACGAGCCGGGTCTCCGAGAGCAGAGGTCATACAAATCTAAATAGTAATAGTAATAGTAATAGTAATAGTAATAGTAATAGTAATAGTAATGGTAATGGTAATGGTAATGGTAATGGTAATAATAATAACAACAATAATAACAATAACAATAAAACAATAAAACAATAAAAACAATAAAAACAATAATAATAAATGCTGAAACCACTATTTTGCAAAAAGGAAATGGTGCCAGTTCTCACATATAAGGTGATTTGCACTGATTTTTCACCGTTCCTTCCCTCAGCACCTGAAAAGGCACCCAAAATTGTGCTGGCACACTGTTCTGGTGAGTCCTGCCACTCCCACCTCCATCCCAAAAAGCACTGGCTGAAACATTTGATTCCATTCCACAGAAGACTAAAAAAACGTGATTATCTTGGGATTGCGATCTATCTCACATAGATGAATCTGAAGAAAAGTAAAATTACCTTAAACCGGAATCAACATCACAAATAACAATGCAGGCCCATCATGCAGCTATATAGGCCTGGCATAATACGTTGCTTCAAAGTTAGTCAAACGGACTAGGCGTGTTTTGCAAAACTCAGGAGAATATTCGTTGCAGACCTGTGCCATGCAAACTGGCGGGTAATAAGGCAGTACTCTGGAAAACTGGCTGAATAAGAATCAAAGAATGCAATTCCAGATGTGCACAAAGTCTTACAAAAGCTCGATAAAATTTGCACAGTTGAAGCAGGCAAATTTATGTTTAAAATGATTTGGGATAAGAGGTAACAGCCATCCAAACATTTAGAAACCGTGTTTGTGTGTATATCTGCACAGGAAGTTCAAGCAGAGGCAGAGAAAGCAGATTTACTTGAAAATAAGTTCCATTTTATTCAGTGGGCTTACTCCCAGGACTAAGACTGCAGCCTATCTTTAAAGTCTCACCAATTAATCAAAGAAAAGTGAACATTCTGCTGAGTAACCAGCCCCAAATTTCTCCAGCTTCTTACTAAAAAGCCAAGAAACTTCTACAGGTGGATAATCAGAGTCAAACTTTCCCCCAAAAAAGCTCATGGGAAGAGCTAGTCAAAAGCATCTTTAAGAGACAGACGTATCTAAGCAGACAAGAGAGCGTGGACTGAAGTTCAAAAGAAGCAAGCAAGCAGGAATGCAGCAGGAATTTCTTTACACAGAGGTGATAGGAAAGGTGTAAGAATCAAGAGGCCACGGAACTGACAATTTGTTGAATGATAGAGACAGAAATAGAGAAAGGCTCGAAATAAAGGAACATCAGTGACATGCAAAGGTCTGGAGAGAGATTTTAGCAAGCTTTGCCTTCTTCAGATTCGATCAAAGAGGGTCTTCCCTCTAAAGACAGAGGCCAATGAGAAATAAGTGGAAGAGAGAAGAGAGGTTAACGGGTGACTAAACACACGCTCCAAAGATGCCTATTTACCTGAGACATTCTTTTTTGTTATCCACGTCTTTTGGGAGAAACATCTTATTAAAATATTGTGACAAATATTGTGACCATGGAGCCTGTAGAAGTTAAATCTTTGATGAGTGCAGACTCATATTTTTCTCCGATACACATGCTGGGACTCTCACAAACGTTAAGGGGTCATGTGGTAGATGTAACTGCCAACCATTTCACAGGGTGCTGAGGCTAATTTGACAATTGTGTTATAGCGTATAACCACTATTTTATAGGACATATTTAACTCAAGGGGCAGAAAGACCTTCTTGGCTGGTAAAAAAGCACAGGGTTAGTAATTTTAGAATAAATGAACATAATATACCTCAGAGGAGCGGAGCTTTCAGGAACTGGGTAATGGGAGAAGGTGTATAGATTTCAGGCAGTGATGTTTGGTATCAGAATAATGGTGATTCAGGCGTGTCCAGATTTATTCTGTGAAATGTATTACAAGGAGGAAGGGTACAACGTGTGAAGGCCAGGTGGCCTGGTCCCACCTGGCAACTGGTGAGGAGCATTTACCAGAAATGGAAGAAAGACCCAGGCGACGCCACCAGCAATGTGGAGATGTCACTGTTGGCATGTATCAAAAGTGACACCATCATGCTGGGGATGTCAAGGCGACACTCTGGTATGTGGGTTAAAACTTTATGGTTAAAAAAAGAAACATTGAGTCTTCGCTCAGAATGTCACCAGGACATCGCCCACGGGATGGTCACCAGGGCAATGTCACTAGAACATTGCCCAGCCTCCACTGGTGGCTGGCAGAAGGCCTTAGAAGGACCAGGAGGGAGGGCCAGGTCACACCACTGGCAAGGTGGCCATTTCACTTCTTCAGATAACTGAAGAAGTGTGCATGCACACAAACATTTACACTGTTTCTCTAAAAGGTGCCATTAAACTCAAAGTTTGTTCTGCTGCTTCAGACCAGCATGGCTACTTTTCGAAAGTTTTGAGCGTTTCATTTGTGCAATCTGGCAAACTGCAGGTAGACCACTAGCTCACTCTGGATGTTAAAATTCTTGCCAAGAAATATCCCGTCCCACAAGACTTTGATTATGCCCTGTCATGGCATCTCTCTTGTCCTTAAATAAGACCTTAACTCAGGGTTAATCCTAAAAGACACTGATGCTCATTATCAGTTTAGAACACCTTGGTGGTCCAGACATGTAAGCAAAACCAGACAAACAAACAGAAATCAACCAAGCAAGACTGACGTCTACCTGGTTTGCCAGGAGCCAATATAGATCCTCAGTTGAAAGTGGCATCTGGACACACCACTCACATCACATAGACCCAACCCAAATATTGTTAAATAAACAAATCTCATGACTTGCTCAGTTCCTTGGACTCCCAGTTTTGTCCTCCTAGCCCCTATTCTTTGCAGCCTTCAGCGTACATCCCCACCCTTGCCCCAAAATACATGATAGAATACAAATCTCTCCCGATTAAGATTAAGAGAGCAGTCCTAAACAGGTCTACTCAGAAATAAATCCCAGTTTAGTCCGTGTCCGGAGAAGCGTTCTTAGGATTCCAGCTCATCCAGTGCTTTGCTTCCATCAAGCATTTGGGTCACCATGGGGGGGGGGGGAATAGTAACGCTAAACATATCTGTACCTAAAAACTATTAGACTGAATGTCTAGTCCAGGGGTAGTCAAACTGCGGCCCTCCAGATGTCCATGGATTACAATTCCCAGGAGCCCCTGCCAGCATTCGCTGGCAGGGGCTCCTGGGAATTGTAGTCCACGGACATCTGGAGGGCCGCAGTTTGACTACCCCTGGACTAGTCAAATTCTTTATAAAGGCCGTGGCGTTAGATACATCTGCATGACACATGGTCCGTGCGCAAACAAAACGACGGTGAGCACTGATACTTTCAAACATCTGCCTCAAGTTTTTTATACACATTGACTGTATGGTGCAGCATGATGAATGTTCATTAAGCTGGCATATGTATTTCTACGTTCCTCGTCCCTACACAGAAAAGCTAAGGCCCGTCATTGGACAACCCCGAAGGCAGGTGCTTGATCTCCACTTGAAGACGCAGGGTGCACTACACATCACATTAAAAGTGACCAAAGGCCCATTTCTTTGAACAAAGACTGGTAAAGAACAGGCTTGGCATGCAGAAGGTACCAAGTCTAGTCCCTGGTACTTACGATTTAAGAGGCTTGTCTTGAACCCCAACAACTACTGTCAATCAGAATACATTGAGCTAGACAGACCTATGATCTGACTCAGTAAAACACCACTTCAAATGCTCAAACGTCCACAATACAAATTCAGAGCAAAGATGCACAAACAGAATAGCATGACCAACAGTACTGGGGGGCAGGGGAGAGAGATCAAGGACTGAAAGGGGTGGGGTGTGCAAGGGGAAAAGACATGCAGGGGAAACCAAAAGCAGTCACATGTTAAGACAAGCTACGTTTGCAGACATCTCATGCAGTATGGCTCTTTCAAAACGGTACCACTGCAAATTGGAGTCGGAGGAAACAGCATGTTTGAGTGCTCCTTGATGAAAGCAGAGGAATACCCTCCCTGCTTGGGAAAGCTAGCAAGTCAAGAATATGACTTCTGGACAAGTCTTGTCCACATATTCAGGGAGTTTGTTTTTTTTCCAGATATTAAGCCTGGGAATGTCTGTACCATTTGGTATTACTGAAAGCTTAGTTCTGCAGAACCATTCCATGGTCAAAGGCAACCTCTTCTGGCAAAAGGGGATTTCCACCAGACCATCTCTGGTGGTGAAGCAGATCCAAAGGATCCAACCCAACGTGGGGAAAATTTAGGATATCCCTTTTCATACTTTAATGATTAATGAAAGAGATATGTACATGCATGTGAGCACGCAGCTAGCTATGTGCTTGGTACAGCACGTGGCGAGATTTTAACTGTTTCTTCCCACTTTAAAGGTTTTTATAAGGGTAGGTGTTAATAGGCGCTAGTCAAGCTCTAAATAATGGTTAGGCCTCCATTCACAACACAGCCTGAATAATTGCCCCTTTACCGAAAGCAAGCCCACAAATATAAACCATCTGAATTAAAGCAAAATGTTAAAAAATACCTGTCTGTATTTTCTCTTGAAAATCAGTCACTGAGAATCATCTGTCAGTAAGACAAAATTAATTACTACACATGAAATGGGAGGGGAAAAAAATCAATATAAATTTAAATATTGCATAATATTACAAAAAACTTAATATCCTATTATCTACCGTTGATACATGTGAACAGTGTAAATACCCCCACCCACCACAGACTGTTAACATTATACCATCATATTTAGTTTTTTTTAAAAAGTTCTGATGGTTTGCATTTCAGACATTTTTGGGAAAAACTGTCTATGAAATATAGTAACTTGCAAAATTCAGTCATCTTTTAAAAAAAAATGTTTTTGTGGTAATTGAGAAATCAACTTGATTCAAGTACTCCTTTTAATTGATGGCTCGGCTAAAATGAGGGCTCATTCACACAACCACCTTCTGCATTGCTGACCCGGGCTGTTCATCCCAGATAGTATCGTGCGTACAACTAATGGGTTTTCCGAATGATTCGTTGGCAGTTGCAGTTTGGCGGGCCACCACACAACCAGCACTAAGGAGTCTTGTGGGGGTCATTCATAAATCAGGGTCTTAATGGCTGCAGTGAAGAATTCAGACAACACACAGCTATGGAGACACTGAGAAGAAGGGGGGCAATGTGCCAGCCCTGCACAGATTGGTTAGACCAGGGGTAGTCAAACTGCGGCCCTCCAGATGTCCATGGACTACAATTCCCAGGAGCCCCTGCCAGCATTCGCTCCTGGGAATTGTAGTCCATGGACATCTGGAGGGCCGCAGTTTGACTACCCCTGGGTTAGACAAACTGGTCTTGATTCATACTCCCTTCAAGATATAGCATCCAGCTCTCCTCACTCCTATTACCTGTTTACTGTCCCAGCTGTGGACAGGTTCCATAGCAATACTTCAAAGGGAAGACAGACTTTCAATATGTGCATAACTACCCTCTACCCTCTAATAACCCTCTAATAACTAAATATCACAATGACATCATAAGGGTTCTTTGCATGGACCGCTTAAATGCCAGTTCACACAACACAGAGTACACAGGTTGGGTCCAGGGGAAACTCAGTGTCCAGTCACAGCCTCAATTCCCATCTTTGTGGAGTTCCATCTGTATCAGGGAAGTGGTGTAAGAGGTTCAGCCGTCCCCCGTACCCTGTTTTCCTGACCTTGAATGACCCTGCAAGCCACCGTTAGGCCTGTCGGGGAAACCTATGATGAGTATACATCTGGGTTTCATAAACCCACTTGATGGGGGCCACTTGATGTTGAGAAAATGACATGGTGGGGGTGGGGACCTGTCTTTGGTTGTAGAACTTGCTTCCAATGTTCTCGTTCATGGAGGCAAAAAGACCAAATTGTCAACATTGAGGGCAGGGAGAATTTGATATGGGCTACTTACAAATGAATTCATTTCTCTGTCCTTCAAAAACAAGACTTAATATATATTTATATATATAAATCTTGTTGCCATTTTGTGGATTTGTCTCCCACAACTCATGTTTTTGAATCTGGAAATGTCCGCTACAGTTCCTCAGAAATGTTTCCCCCTGCACAGAAGGCACAGCCTGTCTATTATCTTCTTAAACACAGCCTACTTAACCACCTTTCAGCATCGTCCCCTCAATGAGAACAATTCCATGATTACAAGGGATAAGATTCAAGCCTGTCCTCAGAATTCTGGCCTGGTATTTCAGGGCTTAGCGACTTCTGGTTTAAGGGAGAAGCTTTACATTTTTTTATGCAGCCCAGATGAATACTATCATGTAGGGGTTTTCTAAAATCCCTTTCCTCCAAGGATTCTAGTCAGGCTTTTATTTAGAACTGAATATTTTGAGATATATAATATCAGAGGGAATGCACAAAAAAAGTACAAAGAGGACTAGAATTTTATGGGAGAAGGTATTGTGGCGATGGGATGAGTATTTTTTTAAATGGAGAGCCCTGTGTTCAGATACCTGCTCAGTCATGAAGGGTGTTAAGGGTTGGATTCAGATTAAAATTGCCATTAACAGAAGAGAAGGTGTAATTTCCATCATTTACCTTGTTCTTCTACAGATCCCCCATTTGCTCCATAGAATCATAGAGTAGGAAGGGATTTCCAGGGTCATCTAGTCCAACCCCCTGCAGAATGCAGGAAACTCACAGCCCACTCACAGTGACCTCAATTCCATGCCCAGATGATGCCCTCTTCCCAAACCAGAATCTCTGGCTAGTCTGGCCTGGAAGAAATTTGTTTCCCCATCCCAATGAGGCAATTGGCATTTCTTTGGGCATGCAAAAAAGGGTTGCAAGAGCCAAGCACTGACACAGGCCCTTCTACCCACCTACTAAGCCCCCTGTTCCCATCCCACCCCCAGGCAAAATTTCTGGGAGATAACTTGGGCAATAGAGGAAAGGATTCCATAAGGCGAAACAGGACAAAGCATGGTAGACACAGGCACTGACAGAGACAAGCATAGGTAGTCACCTTGGGTGGCAATATAGGGGGGCAATTTAGGTGGGAAGATGGGTTCACATAGGAAAGACTTTTGATCTAAAAGGTGCGAATCCTAGGAGATACTCAGTCTGCCCTGACTGTTGTTTTCGAAAGTAAATTTCTAGCACACACTAGACAGACCAAGGACACAGGTAGATAAGAGTGAGTTCTCACAGCGGGGAAGAGAGGGCCTTTATGTGAGACATAAAGGAGATGAGGGGAAAGGCTCAGAAGGAATGTTAGGAACTTCACAGACAAAAAGAAGGAAAGGGGAATGATGCTGAAAGGCACTTGGGGCCCCCCTTGTGCAAAAAAGCAAGGTATACAATCTGAATACATAAATATAGGATGCTGTTTTACTGGTGCATTAAATTAAGAAGGTTCAAAAGCAAGTACATTTTAATAAGGGAGATCCATGCCAGCAACACAAGATATCTGGGATCTGGATGTGAAAAGGGCATGGCTGAGATGTTGGAAATCAGTCTTATTTAAAAGAGAGTCATGAATTCCAGGCAGTTTAACTTGCATGAAAGCTCAAGCAATAAATCAGGGTCAACAGTCTATTTCTGGTGGGATAGATAGGGGTTGGCGCAACAATCAGAAGGACCGTTTCCTGTGGTGGAAACAATCAGCATTAAGAGAGTCATCCAGTGGCCTGATAAATGGGACTAAAGTTCTTCAACCTGGTCTACGTTTGCACACCAAAGCTGGGCCCTTTCCAACATACAGCTAGTAAATGTACAGCTAGGCTTACAAATGGAAGAGCAATACTACGAACAGGTCTAAATGCGTCTTTATAGGCTCCATCTTCAGAGTGTGCTCTTGCCAAGATGAGTCTCTGGTTGCCAAACTCCAAAAATGTACGATAATGCAAGTACTCCATTTTAGCTTTCTTG
>NC_135382.1:32372489-32462489 GCF_049243985.1 Paroedura picta
CACTTTTATTGAACAGGAAAACTGGACTGTAAGCATGTCCAGGTTCGATTTCTTTTTCGCATCACTCTTAAGAATTTTTTTCCACGAAAGGCACCATTGATAAAGGGGGGGGGGGAAGAGATGTTGAACAGGAACACAAAATCTTCAGGAACAAAAGAGGCATCCTAAAAAGCAGCCCACTTCCTTTGTTTGTAGCCTTCTTATTATTTTCCATCAAGGACGCATTTCTACTCTTACATATAATTTTTAGGAAATCACACCAATTGTTATGGCGTTCCAATACCTCGATCCTTTCCCTGGACATGCCACAAACAAATTTAATTGTTGATACGAGCAGCGTTCTTTTTTATGCTCATCAAATCCATGTTCGTCTTTTGAACAGGGCAGTGTTAATTGAAAACAGCCAAACCAAATGTCACCAAATCTGTCACGGTTCTAGGGAATGCAGACTTCTGTGTTATCAGGCAACACATGAGGACTAGGTGAACCAAAACACTAACACTCTGGTTCTAAAGTTCTGGCCTTCTGGTAGTTGCCAGCAGCACCACCATAACATCCCAGGTTTTTTATGGCAGTGTATCTCGATGCATATACCTTATAGCAGGAGTTTACTGATGACCGAGGAAAGGTTTCCTGAACATCTGGGAGTGAATTAATTTTTAATATTTGTTTTAAAGTTGTTAAACGTTCCTCGGGTGATATGACCATGTATGGTCATGTCGACCCCTCCTTCAGTGACCAATGATGGGCCTGGAGGGGGTGGGAAAGGGAAGGGGTCCCAGGTGGGCATGTACACAGCTAGGCTTCCCAACCATATTCTGCACCATCATGCTATTTCTTGGGTTCTCAATAGAAAAAAAAAGTTGAGAAAGGCTGCCTTATAGACATATTGACACCTAGCCTGGATGGCTCAGACTAGCCTGACCTCATCCGATCGTAGAAGCTAAGCAGGGTTGGCTCTGTTTACTATTTGGGAAGAGAGACCAACAAAGAATTCCAGGATTGCTATGCAGAGGCAGGGAAGGGGAAAACCAACTCTGAGCGTTTATTGCCTTGAAAACACTGTGGGGCCACCAAAAGCCAGTTGTGACTTGACAGCATGGTCTACCATGCCAGCTGACATCTGCCAGCTTCTCTACTCCAATCACGTACCCTTTGAGGAACCTTGACTGCCATGGTGCAGGGAGCAACCCTATACTGATACAGTTCTAGGATGTTCTTTTAGTACAGCATGAGTCTCTTCCCATGCTCCATTCCTTCATTGCTCCAGGATCCCATTCTTGCTAAGATGCACTTTTTCTTAATTCCATTTTGTCTTGTCTACTTCTCAGAGAACTAGCATGCACATTGATTACAGAAAAAAACCACCCTACAAAAAGGCAGCTGATTAGATGATATGCACGGTTGCTTTTTTGCAGTGTTTTACGAAGGCACAAAGGAATCTCAATGAAGTCTACGGTTGCGCAAAGGCCCTTTTTGCAGTATTTTACCAATGCTCCCATCCCCATCACAATTGCAGAGAAGAGGGATAGTTTGTAAATGATTTATTAAAATATTCCCCATGGCTCAAAGCCACTGTGACGAAAAAGTCACCACAAACCATGCAAGCACAGTGCCACCTTGTCGGAAGCAAAGGGTGAAACATCACAGAGTCCAAATGCATTGGTTCCACAGGGCCATTTGGTATAGCACAGTTTGGGCAACATTTGGAGAATTTGGAAAGCATCCTAGAAACAGATGCGCATAATGCTATGCGGTAGGTTCAGATCGTGCACCCCAAATTCTCAACCAACCTGCCCAGATGTGCAAGCACAGATGATGAGTATTATGCGCAAAACACAGGGACAGAAATCTGCAAGGAATACGGGAGCGCGGTGTATCTACTTATTTGGCCAGGGCTAAAATGATGTCTGCCAGGGGGAATTATTTATAGGGATCATGGTAAATGGGAAACCAATTAGGAGATAGGGTCCATTAGTCACTGTTAATCAAGAGAGAAGAGCTACTTGAGACTGTTCCAGGTAAGCTGCTGACCAGAGGAAAAACATTTATGCCACATTCAGGGTAACACCCCCCAACTTTATATTTTTAAATGTAAAGCAGGCCTGGGAACCTGCAAGCCAAAACACAGAGAAGGTGTTTTTTGTAATCCTTCCTCTACCATCTGTTGTCCCCACTGAAATTGTCCCTCACTGCTTTTCTCCTTATAGGGGAAAAGATACAGGGCTTTTTTTTTCAACCGTACACACACCATTCAAGGTGGTGGATCCAGTTAGCTTTCCCTCTCCGTTTTGCCCAAATCCATCCCTAACTGCAGCCTCCACCCACATGGCTTTTGTCCATGAAGCTCCCATGGTCAACAGAACAAGACTTGTTTGGTAATCACATAGATAGGTAGTTTGGTGCGTTCTCCGACATGGTTATTTTCTCAGAAACGATTTGCAAATTTTTTTTTAAAGAGAAAAAAGTCATGTGAGAAATACATAGGAGTTCGAGGTGGTGAAGCAAAGCTTCCTAGGAGAAAAACGGAAAAGACGGATGGCTTCAATCACTCCTGGAAGGTGATAATGTCACACCAGCCCTCACAATTTCAGCACACCGATGGTGGAATTCTTAGTCCCAGTCTGCTCTGCAATACACAAAGAGGTACGTTCTGGCAGTGTAACAAAAGCCAATGTGGGTGGCAAGGTAGCTGCAAATTTAAGCATGAATGCTCTGGATGTGGGGGCTTGCACCTGATTACCAGATGCTTCTAGCAGATGGCCAGGGAGAAGAGAGAACAGGGCTCCTAGTAGCTTCGATAGGGTTATAGAAAGCACCAACTCTTCTGAGATCAGCAATAATCCGTCCCCGGCTGCAAATAGAGGAAGGCAGACTATGCTATACAGATAACTTTACACACATCCTGCTGATCTTCCTTCGCTCCTTTTTGCCGAAGTTAAAAGACACCCGATACATATGTACCTAATTTGGGATGAAAAGCGGTTACGGTGATTGGACAAAACCCAAATGGAGTGAAAATTATGCAGTCAATTTTGTCCCTTGATTAAGGAACAGTAAACGTATATTACTCTGGTGTGTCCCTCCAGTTGGTTCGTAATCCCAAATGGACCTGCTTTACCAAGAGTTGGGATTTCTGTATGCTCATTGGAGCATTTCAGAGAATCTCGGGACCGGGCTGCAGGCATCCTTACGACAAGAGGAGTCACTCAAAAAGCATGCCGAATATTTATTTATTTATTACATTTCTAGTCTGCCTTTGTCCTTAGAGTCAAGGCACATTACCCTATAATAAAACCCTATAAAACCCCAATCTTAAAAAACAAGAACCTCAGATGGCAGAAAAACCTGCCAGTCCTCCCCACAGTCATCGAAAAGGGTCATCTGATGACATAAAGGAGGCTAAGGGGGGCCCAGTGGTCTCAAAAAACCCGGCCTCAACCAAAGACCTGGCGGAATAGCTCCGTTTTACAGGCCCTGCGGAACTTTGATAACTTTGCCTATGAGATTGCATTTTCTTACCCTCCCTCTATACTTACACACTTAGTAACTGTATGCCAAGTAATTAATTCAAGCCAAATCACAAGAAAGCCAAGTTACTTGTGTTTAAATGAATGAGGGCAGGATGGTTTATACACTGGGATTATATAAAATCACTAGAAGGATTCTAAGGAGTTTGGTCCAAAGTGGGCTCCTCTAAACAAATTTTATCACAAAAATTGGGTCTCTGGTTTATTTTATTGTTTTTCGGTTGCAAATTTCTTAGTGGCCACACTGGTGGCGACAATTGCATTAAAAAGTACCCTACAAAAGGTCAATGCCTACACGTTGCCACTGCTACCTATAACTGGTACACCATGACTGAACCAGTCTTTGTTCAGTCTATATTCCTGCACGTTTCCAACATACTCAGTCATGTCACCACCCAATTGCTTTGCCAAGAAGAGTTCACACACTGAGAACAATGGCCAAACATGGCTGACAGTGCAGAGTTATTCCAGTTGTAATCCAACCGATTTCAGTACATCTCCAGGTCAATTTACTAGTGGATGGAACATGCTGGATGGAGCACGTTAATTCCCCGTTCCCCCACATGCAGCCAGCTGGGTGACCTTGGGTTCATGACTGTCCTAATAGTGTTATTCTGACTGAGAAGTCCTGTCAGGACTCTTTCAGCCCCACCTACCTCACAGGGTGTCTGCTGTGAGGAGAGGAAGGGGAGGCAATTCCCTGCTACTCCACGTGCAACCTGTTGGCTGGCCTTGGCCTTGTCACAATCTTAGTAGTGTTATTCTGACCAAGCAGTCCTGTCAGAGTTCCCTCAGCCTCACCCACCTCACAGGGTGTCTTCTGGAAGTAGAAAGGATTGTAAGCCGCTTTGAGACTCCTTTGGGCAGTGAAAAGCGGGGTATAAACACCAACTCCTCCTCCTCCTCCTCCTCCTCTTCTAAACCTCAGTCTGGGAACCGATGATGAGATCCTACCATGTACAACAGCAACACAATGGCAGCAACACAATATCCTAAGCAGAGTAATGCTTTTTGAGCCCATTGAAGTCCATGGGCAAAGAAAGGCATAACTCTGCTTAGGATGGCACTAGGAGCCCTTTACCAGAAAGAAAACTACCGGTTATCATTGACTTGTCTTTTAAAATATTTTTGGGTGTTCTAATCATTACAGCGAGTATTCATCCAATCCACCCCCTCCCTAAAACAAATAATTAACAGACACCTGTGCTGTCATTTAATCGCGAGGCAAGACGCCGCCTCAAGAAAGCCATTGTGAAAAGCTGAACCTTTAACGGCAACGGGGCTACATCTCACGAAACAAAAGAGCTTTATATATTTATTTAATTTATTTTTAACCGTCCGGTTTTTATGCCGCCCTCCCTTGGCATTTCAGGGTGGCATACACAAGAGTGTTTTGTCAGGAAAACGGAACAGCCCTGAACAGAATTCTTTATTTAAACGCGTGCGCACACACACACAGAAAAAGCAAAACGTTTTTTTCCCCCCCCCACCGGCTCTAATTCAACGGCTGAAACGAATGTGCTTCAAAATGGCTGGTGCCCCCGTAGAACTTTGAAAGCCTGAACAAACTCCTGAAGTTGTTTCCTTGCCAGCCTCCCCTCCGATGCCAGCTTTTTCACAAGTGAACAGCTTGTATCTCCATGAAAACCAATGGATGGAACAAATTGTATTAAATTATGTAAAATGATACTAAAAAGCACCATCGAGTAGTTAAGGCAAAATATTTAAAAATAAGAGGGGGGGGGGAAGAAACCTTGCTTAATAAATACGTTGGAATCTTTGTTTGCTGAAATCAGGATATGATAAAGAGGAATATTTTGTTTTTTTTTATCGGAATGTTAGAAAGGAAAAGGGGACTCTTAAGGCTGTGACCAAGGCATTTGATTTATCTTTTCAGGGGACAGGCCAGCATATTTCTTTCATGAACTTGGCACCTGTGAATTATTTAGACTTCCTGATATTTTAAGAAATCTCGTCTTCATGTATCCGAGCCTAACCTTTTGACAGTATCACATTGCCTTTCCCAATCACTCCGTGGGAGCTGTCAGTACGAAATCTATACCCAGACGTCTTCCCTTTTCACATCCAGCCATTTTTTTTTAAGGCAAAAGGGTTTATAAATAACTGCAATTAGTACCAACTTTACCATATGATTAAGCATACTCTAGGCACCCTTGTGAAATTTATTGCTGTGTCTGTTTGGGGATCGTTCGGATAATATCGGCTGATAACGATGTTTAAAATTGCTGATTTTTCACCTCCAGCACAATTAATCCCAGAACAAAATTCAGCTCTTTCGGCATCATCATGGGTGGCAAGAGAGACAGAGAGATGGAAACTTTGAATAGTTTTTAAACAACGCCAGATTGACAGACAGCGTGACGCAAAACTCTCCATGGCGTTCACGGCACCAAATTTAACCACACTTGGTTGACTCAGCACCTAAATTGTGTATGAGTTGACAGATCAGACTGGCCACTTCCATTTCAGGACCTATATAAAACCAAACCTGGGAGGAATATTTTGGAAGACAGGTAATTGTGCAAAACTGTGATTTGACATGATCGAGCTGACAGGAAGAGGTAGACCTTTTGCAGCTACAAATTCCTTGCATCCTTATTGACTTGGAGTCTACATTAGCAGTGGCAAGATAAGACGATGTTGGGGTGCTAGAATCTCAAGTTGATCGGGAGGATTCCCTGTTTATGTGTTCTGTGGAGGCGGACAGGAATTATGAAACTTGGCCACCTGATTGTAAGGTCCTTATCCCTCCGGGTTCCTTGCACTCTGCAAATTCAAACAGGTTGGTAGTTGGTGGCCCATGAGATGTTCATCTAGCCTCAACCAGTGCCAGGGCTTTCTCAGTCCTGGCCCCAAACTGTTGGAATGAGCTCCCGGGAAAACTAAGGGCCCTGTTGGTGTTCTTGATGTTCTGCATGTCCTGTAAGACAGAACATTCCCACCAGGCATTTGGTTGAGGTCAGGTGGTAGAACATTAATTGGGTCCCTCCTTCCTACTCCACCCTTGGTGGGTGTCAGCATGGGCAGTCCTTCGCATGGCAGGAGAGGATATAGAGGGTGGGATGAGGTGGGTTTGAGTGCAATGTGTTGATTTTAATTCTGCTTTGTATTTTTATATGTTACTAGCTTGAAAGCCTGAAAGGAGGATCCATGGGTGAATAGAGGTGACAGCATGAAGAAAGTCTGTGTTGGATCTAGTTGCCTTCCTCTTTTTCAAATGAGCAGAAGACACTTCCAGCTTGCATGGGGGAGGAGTCAGAACTATCAAGCATTGCCCTCTCCAGCTTTGATCTCCAGCCTACACCCCACACCATTCCCTAAGCCCCACAAGCAACTCTTCGGGGCATAGAGGAGCTACAGTGGGCAAAGGTTTGTTTAGTGAGTGGAGCCCTGCTCACACTTTTATGGAGCCTATCCCCAGTGACTTTCCCCAGAGAGGAAAGCAAGTTTTATTCCAGGGGTAGCGTTTGACCCCTCCCCCCTTCTCCGAATCTCAAGAAAAGCTGTACACTTTGACATTTAGAAATGAAATTTCTTTCCTGCGTGATTCATTTCTTGGTGACAGCCTGGCCATGTGAACCAGAGAATCCAGGGGCTTGGAGCAAGTAGGGTCATTTGGTGACATTGGTAAGTACAGGGTGAAGCGAGAGGCAACGGTCCTCTTCTAATATATGTAAAAATAATCCTCATCTGTTCTTGCAAAGGGAGAGGTGTAGAAGCTTGCCCGTACGGAAAACAGAAAATGCCTCCTGTGAGAGAAACTATTTTCGAAAAGGCTATTAAGAGGTGTGAAAGCAAAGCTGTCTATTAAGCTTCCAAAGGAAGGTGTCTGTGCTTCGGCCACCAAATGCCGACTGACCATTTGGGGGAGTTGACATAAGGTCAAAACCAACCAGCAGAGGAAACGGTAAGCTAGAAAGCAACAACACAAAATACTTTCCCGGTGACAGTGACGGAAGTTTAAACAACCAAGTGCTCAAAGAATTGAGAAGAAAACAGAATCTGCCTAACGAGGATTGACTCATGTCCCCTAAATCCGTCTCCATCTGGTTCATAGTTGTTTTGTTTTGTTGCAGTGTTTTAGCAATAGACACCGGTGATACGAAAGAGGAAAGGAGGTAAATGGGGGAAAGGAAAAGAAAGCCATCACAAACTGGACATACTCAGAGCCCAAGATTTTTTTTTTAATTGAATGATGGCCAAAGGTCAACATGGCAGAATGTCGAGTAAACTCAAGAATATCGGCAGAGGGCTCGCTGTCCCCCACAGACTCTCTACCCATGTGCTGCCCCCAGGAACACGTGGCCCTGCAGTTTCTTGCAATGTTGCAAGCTCCCAAACAGTCTTGCAAATGGCACTTTGGGGGTCTTTCTGTCTACCCTGCTTTCTGTCCAGCTGGCGATAATGATACTTAAAAGAGCATGAAACTGTTGTGCTTGTCTCTCTTTTCAGAAGGATGTGTGTGGGCATGCCCACTCAACAGCATGGCATACTTGGCATGGGCGCGGAGAGCACGGAAAAGCATTCGTGCCAAGGAGAAATGTTGGTAGCACACCGAATGTAACATGCGCTATAACCCACCGCAGGAATGAAAGCAAGTAATGGAAATCAGTGGTGTTGTATGTGAGTAACTTTCATATCATTTTTAAGAGCAATATATTTGTAACGTTAGCAGTGATCATCCCATCCCGTCTGCATTTCTCTCCACACTTAGCAGTTCTGAATTGCCTGGCCTTGTTTCCGAAGTGAAATGTAATCTTTATTTCTTTATTTTGGATATTTCTATGACCCCTCTTTAGAGGCCTTCTCAAGCAGCTTGCTCTTCAAACCACATCCTTAGGCATTCTTCTTCTCCCCCCGCACATCCCTCCCCAAGTCCCAATTTTGTACATTCTTCAGGCTTCTAGAAACCCTGGAAGTGGTGCAATCATGCAGAATATGGTTGGGAAGCAGAGCCCACCGGGGGGCCCTCCCCTTCCCACCCCCTCCAGGCCCATCACTAGCCATTTTGGGAGGGGGAGGGGGAGGGGGAGGGCAGTTGGCATGACCATATATGATCATAGCACCTGATAAACGTGTATTAGATTTGTAAAAAAGCTAAAATTAATTAACCCACACCTGTTAGGGAAACCCTTCCAGGGTTGTCAAGAAACCTTAGGGTTTCACAAAACTCTGATTGAGAAAGCCTGCACCTTATTAATGCATAGGGGTCCACATGCACATCAGTGTGGGAGCTATTGGTGTTCTGTAGGGCCTGCAAAATGGAGCTTTTCCGCCAGGTCTATGGCTGAGGCCGGGTGGCAAAGAAGATCAGGGCCCCTCCCTCATAGAATGGTGATAGCAAGATCTATCAGCCCCCACTCCACCTCCCCCCTTTAGATGGTGAAGACCAGGGCTTTAGTCTCAGGAGGAGTTTTTGCAGCGTCTTGGTTTTATAGGATTTTTTATATTACATGTATTGGTTTTAACGGTTTTTAAGGGGATATACTGGGTTTTTTAAAATCCAAATTGTAACCCACCTCGAGCCTTCAGGGGGAGGCGGGTAATAAATATAATATTAACAGCAACAACAACAATAATAATAAAGCTGTGCCAAAAAGAATCCTGCAATTCCACATAGCTGGGAAAGACGCAAATGACCTGAAGGAGTCAAAACGGAAGACCATGGTAGATGTTCTGATTCAAGAGCTAAGCTTTGCATTCTTCTGTTTTGCAGTGAAATTAAAGACGACTGGAATCGATCAAAGAGAGAAATCTCACAAAGGAACGGCACCTGGGAAATGGCCTTATTCCCAGTTACGTCCACCCCTGTTTGCTTTCTTCGGTGTGGAAAACTGCCACACCTGTTCATCCTCAGGTAAGAATATCTTCACAGTGAGGCCAGCAGATCTAGACACCAAGGTAACTGTCTTCACACACTGAGCTTTTGAGATCAGCTGTGTACTTGGAGATGGACCTGACTTTTCTCCCTGCCGAGATCCAAACAGTTTATACTTGGGGGGAAAAACACAACCTAGCATTGACCAAATAAACAAGGGGATTATTTAAGAAATGCCCGAGAAAAAGCTAGCTTTATATAACTCTGGTGGGCAAGCGGGAGCCTAGCAAACCTCCCTCAAAAAATAATTTAAAAGTATGCAACATGTTGACTTTTTGTCCTTGTAAAAGTTACCATATGCTTTGGTATGTAATCATTTGTCCCAGTGGAAACTAGACTCTGAATACAAGGGATTTATCTTTTCCAATGGCTATAGCACCCTTTCTCAACTTTTTAACTGTTGAAGGACCCCTGAAAGATTCCTCAGGTTTCGAAAAACCTCAGAAGTGACACGATTGTGCACAATATGGCTGGGAAGCATAACTGTGTACATGCCCATATGATGCCCCTCCTCTTCCCGCCCTCTCCAGGCCCATCATTGGCCATTTGGGGAGGGAGGGGGCAGGCTGACATGACTATATATGGTCATCACTCGATAAACGTTTAAAAATTAATTAACTCCCCCACACTTGGGAAACCCTTCCAGGGCCATCAGGAACCCACAGATTTTATGAAACCCTGGTTGAGAAACCCTGGGCTATATTATTAAACCTAATTAAAGGCACCTTGGCCGAAGCATAATCCAGATGAGAATCGATGGTGGGGTGACTGTGCTGGAGATCATGAGGGAAGGAGTCAATACACTTCAATTTTCTTTTCTTTCACCACTTATTTTGGATCTGTGGAGCTATTTCTGAGGAGAGCTGCCATCTTTGGTTCCCAGATTCAGTTGGTTGGAGCTGAAGAAGCACTCTCGGAGTTTGGCTCTAAGAAATGACACCAGATGGGGGAACCATTCAGGAGATCTTCACTCCAGCGGTGAAATCTTCAAGGCTACTTGGGCATTGTCTTTTCTCAGAGCCCAACATCCAAGGTTGCAGATTCTCCTTGAGGCGGTGCCCACCAAACCTAGCAACATCTCAGCTGGTCTCCAGTTTAGAGATCAGTTCACCTGGAGAAAATGGATGCTTTGAAGTGTGGACTTGATGGTATTGCGCCCCACCAAAGTCCTTCCCTAGCCCAACGACTGCCCTCCCCTGGCTCCATCCCAAATCACCAGTTTTCCAACCTAGCATCGCCAACCATATTTAAAAATAACCCCCACCAGGATTTGCATTTTCCTCCACTCCAGGGAAAATGAAATGGCAACATCTCAGGGGTGGAAAGGGTTTAGGATCCTTTCTCCTGCTCTTTCCACATTTCTTAGTTCCATTGATTAAAAGCATCCCCAATGACTGCATTTGGGAAGACAACATCTTTTCAAATGTTCATGGAACTAAGCGTAAGATAGAATCATAGAATCACAGAATCATAGAGTTGGAAGAGGCCATACAGGCCATCTAGTCCAACCCCCTGTTCTACGCAGGATCAGCCCTAAGCATCCTATAGATGCCTTGAAATATCTTTAGGATTGAGTCAAGTGGGCTGCCATGTTGGTCTGAAGTAGCACAACAAAATTAGAGTCCATTAGCACCTTTAAGAACAACAAAGATTTATTCAAGGTTTATTTATTTCAAGGGCATGCTGGGCTTTTTGGATACTGCCTACAAGACCGGACAGAAGAATCCAGTTGTTCTCATTCGTCCAGGCCCATTCTCTGTCTCCAAGTTGATCAGGAAACAAAATCAGACATCCAGGTGATCTACCTCCTGCCCTCCCCTCCACCTGGCTCTACTGCAAACCCCTCCCTCCCCCCAAAGAACCTGGGCTTGCATATTATATCCTATTCAAAAAGAATAATTAAAGTCCTCCATGGACACCTCACTGCCTCTAGGCAGACTTGTTATGCTATTTCGCATTCCGCGTGTCACTCAAAAGCATGGCAGCCGAGAAATGATGCTGAACTAAAATAAGGCTACAAACACGACAGCTTAAAAAAAATTATACCCTGTCCGATTTGCTGACACCCCTTTTGATGGCTCAACATGGCTGCTCCAGTGCAAGGAGCCCTCTGCACATGGGTGACTTTTGAAAACTGTGCGGAGGTATACTAGGTAATCTATTAAGTAACCGAGGGGAAATGTTTTGGGACAGGGTGAAAGATTCAAAAGCGCTTGGAATTCTTTAGTAAAAGATGGGAACGTTAAACAGCATTCAATGGTGATTCTGTGTATTAAAATCTCTTAAATGCCCCTAGGTCAGGGCTCCTATGTAATGATAGGTCTAGAAAAAAGGTGAAACTCTTCAAATAGATCTGGAACTGTTACCTGGCTCCGTCTAAGCCTTGAATTACATTCACTAAGTGAGGATGCCAAAAAATATGTTTGCCTCAGTCCATCAAAATGTTCATGCCTGCAAATTGTCCTGGCCCCCAGATCTGTTGGGATGTGTCGCTCTATGAACCAGAAGACCTGGATTCCCTTGTCTGCCATGAACTTTACCAGGTGACCTTGACCACTGTCTCTCAGCCTAACCAACTTAGTTGGGTTGTTCTGGAGATAAAATGGGAGAGGGAAACACAGTTCTCCCCCTAACTTCCTTGTAAGAAAGGTAGAATCAGAAGATTGTCGATGTAACAACCTCCAGTAGTTTCTAAAGTTGAGCATTTATCCTATTGCTTCTTGATTCCTTGCTCTCCACGTGCAGAATCAGGCAAGAAAGTGTCAAAATGGGGCAAAAAAGGCACAGAGGTTGACTGAAGAGGGAAAAGATCCATCACTGAAAGAACGGAGACGCGATAGAGATTTTAAAATTATGCATGGGATACAGAGTGCTGACAAACATTTTTTTGGCCCTCTCCCAAAAGACTAGACCTCAAAGGCATCCAATAAAGGAGATGGGCAGTAGGCTCAGCCTGGACAAAAAGAGATCCTACTTTACACAGAGAGTGATTAAAATACGGGATTCACTTCCAGAGGATGTCGTAATGGCTACCAGAATAAACAGCTTTTAAATGGGATTAGATAGATTTATGGACAATAAGTCTGTCTGTGCTACTAGTCAGGGTGATTGAGGGAGACCCTCATATTTAGAGGCAGTCATAGAATCATAGAGTTGGAAGGGGCCATACAGGCCATCTAGTCCAACCCCCTGCTCAACGCAGGATCAGCCCAGAGCATCCTAAAGCATCTCTAAATCCCAGGACCAGGAGGCAACATCAGAGGAAGGCCTCGGCCTCTGTGCCCTGGCTTTGTCCCTCCAGAATGACTGGTTGGCTGATCTGGGAGATGGGATGTTGGATTAGATGGACCAGCAGGCTTTCATTATTTTCTTAAGTGCTCAATAATTCCCTTGGTCTCAACATCACAATGCCCCAGACCAATCAAAAGACGTTACAGTCCACTATATATTTAATTTAAACCTCTTGACATTAGTTGAAAGGTCTGTCCTCATTTGAGGGGAAAAAGGGGGGCAATCAATCTATTTATCATTCTATTTGCTTGAGAATAAAATTCCCAGCAAAGCATAGGACTCTTGGTAATGCAAGAATAATGCACCTGACCTCCAATTAGGCATGGAAATATTTAAGTGTTTCACATCAGTGCATAGTGGCCTGTTGAAAGGAGACAATTTCGGGCATAAGAGGAAGAGCAAGAGTTCATTGCGATGGCAGTGCTTTCCAAACTTTTGATAGCCAAGAAAAGGATTTGTCTTGCATTACTGAAAACAGATACAGTTCACTCAGTTAAAAAAAAAAGTTTTTAGTCATCTTCATTACTTATTTACCGTTTCAGAGCATCTAAAGAATTCTCTCTCTCTTATCATTATTATGATGTAAGATTGGCCATGTGTTTTGAAAGGGAGCTGAGGGGGGGGGGGAAGAGAGAATGGTTTTCCAAAAGCCATTAAAAGAATTCCAAACTAGGATTTATCAGTGCTGTGGCGAGCCCAAGTTTACCCAGCTGGCTACATGTAGAGGAACGGGGAATCAAACCCATCTTGCCAGATTAGAAGTCGGCACACCTAACTACTACACCAAGCCAGCTCCCTTTGTGAAACTCTGGGGTTTCCTGATACCCTGGAAGGGTTCCCTAAATGGGTGAGAGTTAATTTTTTATTTCTTTTTAAGATGTGTGAAAGATTTACCAGGTGATATGACCATGTATGGCCATGTCAACCACCCAAACCCTGAATGGCCAATGATGGACCAGGAGGGGGTGGGAAAGGGAGTGGCTCCAGGTGGGCATGTACACAGCTAACCAGTAAAAATTCTACAACAAAATTTGAGTCCACTATAATCCTTAAGACCAGCAAAGATTTATTCAAGGTGTGAGCTTTCGAATACATGCACTCTTCCTCAGACAATGGACCAAGGATCAAAAGATATAAGGCAAAAGGAAATGAGTAGTAAATTAGTAAACTGTGTCATAAGATCCAAATTGTGCAATATGGTAATTCTTTGCTAAAACTGGTAATGTCTTTTGGGTTCAGTTGTAGCTCACAGAAAACATTGGGACGATAAAAATGTCCAGGTGAATAATTAATGGCAGACACTTTCCCAGTTGTGAAAAGAAATAATTAAAAGAGACTAGTTGCTCAATAAGAGCCTCTTGTGGCGCAGAAGAGCCTCTTGTGGCGCAGAGTGGTAAGGCAGCCGCCTGAAAACTTTGCCCATGAGGTTGGGAGTTCGATCCCAGCAGCCGGCTCAAGGTTGACTCAGCCTTCCATCCTTCCGAGGTCGGTAAAATGAGTACCCAGCTTGCTGCTGGGGGGTAAACGGTCATGACTGGGGAAGGCACTGGCAAACCACCCCGTATTGAGTCTGCCATGAAAACGCTAGAGGGCGTCACCCCAAGGGTCAGACATGACTCGGTGCTTGCACAGGGGATACCTTTACCTTTTAGTTGCTCAATTCTAGTAGAATATTTCTGTAGCCAACCAAGGGCTATTGAAAAACAATTCCAAAAGCAGCTATGCAAAGCTTGCTCACAGGCATCTGGAACAAGAATTGAATATCCTATTGTATTGATTTTCAATTTTGGAATCCCTTGAGAAAGCGCTATTTAGCGAAACGCATTGGGAATCATTAAAGAATACTGCTCATTAAAGAAATAATACCTGAAAGATAGACGACTCCTTGTCTGTCTACTTGCTACGCTAGATTCAGTGATCTTGTATTACCATATAGGTGTCCTGGAGTCCTCTGGTTTAATTACTATTCTGTGTTTTTCACCCACCCTCCTGTTTTCTGTAATGGCTTTAGCTCAGAGCAGTAACATTCTGTCTCTCCCCAAATTGTACAACATACATCCCATAGTAAGCATTTTCTCCATACAACAGGAAAACTGGGACACGTTCCTCAGAAGTACTTGAGAAGGACAGGACCTTAACTGCATGGTGGGTGTATGGAGGAAGATTCTTAGGCCAGTGATCTACTGCAAGGCCAAGAGTCAACCCACCCGATAGCTATGAAAAGGGCCATTATGCACTGCCACAAGTGTCCCCTCGTTATTATGCGATGCAAATTATCCATGTTTTTCTTAATAATAACAAAATATAAGGCCAAAGGCTACCCCAAGGCATCCCTTTGGCATTATTGACATGGGTCCGACACAGATGATAACCAATCAAAACGGCAATTCCATAAACATTGTTATTAAACAGTAGGGTAATTGCTTTAAGTACCAGAGAAATGGCGGGGGTCACGTACAAATTCCGTCAGTGTCACCCTTTCCCGATTTGACATCCTCTGGATCAATGACACCGGGCACACGGACTCCGCAACGAGAGCCGTGTCACCGATCTAGAAATTAATCCCTCCCTGCGTCAGATTGCCCCACATTTATAAAGAAATAACTTCGGGATTCATTCCCTTTCGCTAAGTATTCTGAAATGCAACCGTCAAAGCTCTTTTCACATAAAAGTATGGAAGTAATTAGGGATTATGTGGTAAGTGTACAAACATAGTTGATATTACTGGGTATTAGAACAGACCCCTTTTTATAGCTGCCTTTGTCAATTTGACAGAGCAAAGGGTTTTTAATGTACTGTAATAAGAATTGTAAGAGGGGGCAAAGGACAGCTGGGAAGTGATGCCTGAGCGGCTCGGAGGTCTCCTTACTCCTCCGCGGTCTTGCGCCCTGTGCTTGTTCTCTGGTCATACCCATTTTAACTGAGTTAATAGCAATCCGGCGAGGGAAGCATCCCTTCAGATGCCTGTTGTCAAACTGTCGGCAGAGTTCAAAGCGAGGCCAAAACTAGGGCAGATCTTTATGCTATGATCATATTTAAAAGACAGCACGGCCTATGGTGCGCTTTTCTTTCTTTTTTTTTTAAGACGCACGGGTAATAATAGAAACAAGCTGCCAACGGTTGCTTAAGCTTTTCCCACCGCGCTACTCAAAGTCTCCAAACTCTGCACGTGTGGTTTCCAAACTGCAGACAGCTGTTTAGCGCTCCGAAGGGCTGCAGCCAAAGCTGAACAACATGGACTGTGATTTAGGGTCGCCAGCCAACAGCTAGTGAACCTCAGTAGCTTCTGTTAGGTCACTTGCAGTCACATAAGGACAGAGGGGGTTTTTTGGAGGGGGATTGCTAGTGTGTCTTGGCAATACGTGATCTCACATCGGGCTATGTGACTGGAAGTGACGTTGCAGCACAGCCATATTATTTTTCAAGTGAACTTTCCCCACTGAAGCATGAGAAAGTAGCAGGGGATTGGGGGCAATGCTTGGCCTGTGGGGCAGTGGAATATACGAATAGCTCTGCTGGATCCGATCAACAAGCCCAGTGGACAGTCAGGTACCTCTTAAAGGTTCCACAAGCAAGGCACCAAAAGCAAAGCCTTCGCCTCTGTTTTTGCCCCACTGGTATTCAAAGAATCAGAGAGTTGGAAGAGGCCCTGCAGGCCATCTAGTCCCACCCCCTGCTCAATGCAGGACCAACCTAAAGTATCCAGGATAAGTACCTGTCGATCCACTGCTTGAAGACTGCCAGTGAGGGGGGGGAGGGGCTCACCACCTCCTTAGGCAGCCGTTTTAGAACCATAGAGTTGGAAGGGGCCAAACAGGCCATCTAGTCCAACCATCTGCTCAATGCAGGATCAGCCTAAAACATCCAGGATCAGTATCCGTCCAGCTGCTGCTTGAAGACTGCCAGTAAGAAGGAGTGTATTTGTATTTTATATCGTTTCACTGTTGTTGTTTTTTTTGATACTGTTGTGAATGTTTAGGATGTTGTTAGGATGCTTAGGGCTAATCCTGCGTTGAGCAGGGGGTTGGACTAGATGGCCTGTATGGCCCCTTCCAACTCTATGATTCTATGATTCTATGATTCTATGATTCTGTGAACTGCCATGAGCTAGTTTCTGGGAGTGGTGGTATAGAAATACAATAATAAATAAATAAATAAATAAAAATAGCTCTGGGGACCCCTCCTCATGAGCTCAGGGAACCCTCGTTGTATGTTTTGACTGGGAAGAAATCACTCAGCAGCTCCACAGCCACCCTTCCCGTCTTCAACGGCTCCATCAGGCATTTCCCCTCAGTCACAATATTGTCCCTATGCATCTGTGTTCGCCCTTCTAATTTCGTTCCGTAATACAATTACTTTACAGCTAGTGACTGGCACAGAATGGCGATAAGTAGTAAACAAAAACTAACCAACTTGTGTGAGTGTGTGTGTGTGTGTGTTTTTTAAAATAATAAACCTTGGCAATGCTGACAGCCTGGAATCGGAAACTTTCTAATATTTTGACTGTGTCTTTGGATGTTCGGAACAACAGGGCTCCTGTCAGTGCTTACAAGTCCCCATCCCTGCTTGCCACTCACTCGGAGACAAAGGCTAAAGGATGCTGATTGGGAATCTTCTGACAGTTCCCACAAGGCCATCTGGTTCAGCAGGCTGGAGCCAAGACACCAAATCAGGCTTGGACTCCCTCCATTCTAGTCTTCCAATTGTCAAACCTTGCTGAGTTCTAGTCATAGCCCAGCTTTTCCTCCCCATAATGTGAAGCAGCTTCCATGCAAGCTACCAGGGAGTCAAAACATGAGAAAGTGCTTGGCTAATCACTACGTGAAATTTCTGCTGGATTCCAACAAAGGTTCTCAAGATGGTGTCCCATCCAGGCACTCCTTAAACAAGCATCCAGGCATTGCGTGACCTGTTTTATTCTCTGTGGTTGGGTTGCCATCACTATTACCTAGGCTGGGACAAACACTTTGCTTTCACACACTATAAAATAAGCAGAAGAGAGGAGGTTGGAAAGAGCCGAGGTACATTACAGCATTGGCCATTAGCCACAAGGTATAGATAGAACACACTGTCTGAAGCAATGCTCTGTATTCATGGTGCTTTGAGGACAGCACTGGGAGGGCTTCTGAAGTTCTGGCCCTGCTGGAGGACCTTCTGATGACACCTGGCCTTGGCCACTGTGTGACACTGTGTTGGATTGGACGGGTCATTGGTCTGGTCCAACATGGCTTCTCTTATGTTCTTAAGAGCAGGGGTCCATGAGTGGCTATTAGCCAGAAAGTATAGATAGAGCCTCTTGTGGCACAGAGTGGTAATGCAGCAGACATGCAGTCTGAAGCTCTGCCCATGAGGCTGGGAGTTCGATCCCAGCAACCGGCTCAAGGTTAACTGAGCCTTCCTTCCTTCCGAGGTCGGTAAAATGAGTACCCAGCTTGGTGGGGGGTAAACAGTAATGACTAGGGAAGGCACGGCAAACCACCCTGTATTGAGTCTGCCATGAAAACACTAGAGGGCGTCACCCTCGGTGCTTGCACAGGGGATACCTTTACCATTATGCATAGAACACTGTCTGAGGCAGTGATGCTCTGTATTGAGAATTCTTGCTGGTGTTTCTCCTGACCACACCTGGTGAAGGTTTCCAGAATGGGTAGGAGTTAATTAATGTTTTTATATATTTTTAAAAACTGTTAAACATTTATCAGGTGATATGTCCACATACGCTCATGTCGACCTGCCCTCCCTCCCAAAATGGCCAATGACGAGTCTAGAAGGGTTGGGAAGAAGAGGGGCCCCAGGTGGGCGTGTCTACAGCTATGCTTCCCAGCCATATTTGGCATGATCACACCACTTCTGCGGTTTCTTGAGGCCTGAAGAGTCTTTTAGGGGTTTCTCAACAATAAAAAAGTTGAGAAAGGCAGAGTTGGACGGATCTGTTAGGGACATGTTATGGTAATTCTTTGCTAAAACTGGTCTCAGGATCGCTGTCTGAGACCTCAGAGAGGTGATGCCAATCAGAGCCAACGACACTGACTTTGATAGACACAGTAGAAAGCAACTTCATGTCTTCAGAACACACCCCAAAAAGTGAGGAGCTGAATGGAGCTAGAGGACGACACACCTTAGAGAAGGCAAAAGAAAGGAAAACAAAAAGGGAATGAATTACATGGGAGAAAAATCAAAAGCCAATTTGAAAGATAAAGGAGTTCAGGTAAAGATAATTTTTTTTTATAAAAAAAGGCTTAAAACAGAAACACCCCACTGTTTTCGTTTCATGCAGTATTTTGATGCTAGCATCTAATTATTCACTGAGGCGTTTTATCTCTACCATTATAGTATCACTAGGTTGTTGTTTTTTTTATTGGCACTTCTTTTATTAATGATTTCAACACCTACGTTTAAGGATCTAAATGAGTTCTCTCTCACTCTCTCTTCTTTGGTGCAGAAGAAATAAGGAACAGTGCAGAAATGAAATGAGCCCGTCGAAACCGAGAGGGTTACACTTGAATATTTTCAGTCACAGTCATGAATTGCTAGAAAGTCACAGCATGGGTGGTGATTGTGATTTTTCACAATCGGTGGAAAATTTGGGATGACAGGAAAGTTTCGCGTTTGGTTGCTCTTTGCCCGTGGTTTCAATTCTCTTCTATACTTTGTTGTGTAGATCTGTTGGCAATGTGTGTGCACGTTTCTGCTGCTTCAAAATGCAATTTCTATGGCATTTATATGACAATGGACATTATTTACGCGCATAATGCCTTATATTGTAAAATGGATTTGTTCATTTTACAGGAGAAATGGACACGATGAAAGAGAAAGTCACCAAAAATAAAGGCCTGTGTCCCTTTCACACTTAGAGAGAATTGAAATCCAAAGATAGATTTCAAGGGGGAAAAACAAAGAATAAGGTATCTGAAATTATTAATTTCGTCTGTGATGCCAGCACCCAAAAACTATGTGGCCACCTTAGATCCCTTGCAGAAAAGATAAAATGCATTTGTTATGAACAACATGAATGAATACTTTTTTTTCACGCTAGAATTTTTACCCTTGGAGATAGAAGTCACTCTACTTGTTGATATCACAAATCTGTATTTTCTTATCAAGCAGCTAGACTATCTCCTCAATATAAATTAGCTTGGACAGTTTAAATCCCACCCTCAACTTCTTTGGATTAGGTGAGCCTTTATCAACTTTTTTGCCATTGAGAAACTCCTGAAACATTCTTCAGGTTTCAAGAAACCCCAGAAGTGGTGCGGAATATGCCTGAGAAGCTTAGCTATGTATAGGCCCAGCTGGGGCCTCTCCCCTTTGCACCCCTCCAGGCCCATCCCTGGCCATTTTGGGAGGGGGTGTAGGTCAACCTGACCATATTATTGGTGAATGTTTAACAATTTATTCAAAAATATATAAAATTATTGAACTCCCACCCATTCAGGAAACCCTTCCAGAACCATCAATAAACCCCGGGGTTTCATGAAACCCTGGTTGAGAAAACATAGATTAATGAGAAAGCCTGTGTGTACTGTAGTGCATGCAGCGGGCCTTTAGTTCAGACTTTTGGTTGAAACTGTAGAAGTTGGGGAAAGTTGATGAATTCAGTCCTGTTTCCTCATTCCCTGTGTTACATCTGCACACGGTTGAAGGCCTGAACAGCACTCTTGTATCTTGTCTTCCAGGAACATAACAATAATGGGGCAAAGAAAAGACCACTGAGAATGCCATGACCTTATAACGGATATCATACTCATGCATGATTCCAAACATCTGATCTTTCTCTTGCATGTAGCTTTCTTAGATGACCTCTTTGGGCAGATTTCATGCAATATTTCAGAATGGACATAGGGAGATTTCTCTGAATATCTAACCTCTTTGGGCAACATTAACTAAATTCCATTTCTGTTGGGACTCTTGGGACCGAATGGGGAGAAGATTTCAGAACGAGCAATCATAGAGCATTTCCGCTCCCACCTAATATAGGCTTCCAACCAGGGTCTCATGAAACCCTAGGGTTTCTTGACAGCCCCGGAAGGGTTTCCCAAATAGGGTGGGAGTTAATTAATTAGTTATATATTTTTTTTACATTTGATAAACCTTAATTGGGTGATATGACTGTATATGGTCATGTCGACCCATTCCCCCCTCCCAAAATGGCCAATGAAGGGCTTGGAGGGGGTAGGAAGGGGAGGGGCCCCGGGTGGGCATGTCCACAGCTCTGCTTCCCAACCATATTCTGCAGGATCAGGCCACTTCTGGGGTTTCTCAAAGCCTGAAGAATGTTCTCAAAATGGAGAAAGGCTGCCCTAAAGTAAGCCATCCCTACCAACTGCATGGCAGCAGGAGGCCAGACTGTGAATTAGGTTATTATCCATTCCAGTTTAGAAAGGCCGACCTAATACTTGCTTCTGCTTGATGTTTCCAACAAATCTGGATCCCAGAGAACAGCTGTTCTCTCATCATATTTGCCACCTTGTCCCTCTTATTTAAGCTTTCTTCCTTAATTCACTGAGCTACCAATGATGTGCAAGCCTGCTAGTGAACGAAGAGAACAACACGGTTATCCCAGCAACCCACAGAAGAAAGGTTCCGTCAAAAGGGGGAATAAAAACGAGACCTCCGATTGCAGCAGGATAGTTCCAGTCCTAGCCTCCCATCTATTTTATCACATTGTTTATTCACCAGGCAGAAAAGCCAATTCTCAGCAGTGTACCCAACTGCAGCTAAACCTCTAGCCAAATGCCAGACATTTTCACACCCAAATGAAGCTGGCAAAGAGCCGACAATGAACTGGGTTTCAGTTTGAATGCAAATAAAGTGAAATCTTTTTTGCATGGCCCTGAAGTATGCCGAGTCTCCATTATGCTTCTCCTGCCCCGCCCCCCCAAATAAGTCAAGACTTTTAAATGTAATTCCCTCCCCCCAAAAAAATATGTCTACTGTAGTCATAAGCCGTACCATCAATATTTTAAAATGGACCGTAGAACAGACATCTTAATTTACGAAAAACGTCTTTGCATGTGAGAACAGCATATCTAGCAGTCACCCAATGAACCAATCACAATATGAATGTCTGACTTCCACATGCGCAAAAGCATACTTTGAAACGTTGTTTCGGTTTGGTGCAAGACGTTCATTGGCTAGGGATTAAAAGCAGATCAAATGGTTTGCATGGGGGAATTTCACTCCCCCACTTTTGACCTTCAATAAAAAGAAAATCCACACCTCTACACCCAGGTTTTATGAACCAATGAACCAATATTTTTGAAAGAATCATGGTCCTCCACGTTCCAGCACAACCTGACTACACTATAATGCAAAGCCTTTTGTTCTGTGAATCCTGTTTCAAAATAGAAAACAAACATAACTCTTCAATTTGGGAGGGGTTCTAAGACATTTGGCAAATTTATATGCCATGAAATTGGCTTCAGAACGTCCCAACTGGAAGCCAATAGCAGCCATTTCAGTGGAGCAAAAGTATCCATAGAGAAATGGTTTGATGGAAATATTTATAATTAGCTAATTCCTTAAGATGGAGAGTGGCAAGACAAATATTCTTTGTTAATATTTATAGAATCTCATTAAAAATCTTTTGTCCTTTCACTGTTTCCAAAACCCAGACCCTTGGTGCTAGGCATCATTTTAACGTGTGATTAAAGAGATCTAAATTTGCTGCCTTGTTTCACATGGAAATAAAAGGCTAGATCTTGATTATTGAATTCTTTTGGTCGGAACATCAAATGAACAGCTCACAGTGCTGCTGCATTCAAGCTGAACAAGCACAACAGTCCAGTCGCGAGCACTTAACATTAACAGAAAGTCTGAACATTACTCTGAAGGGCAGAACTGAACCTCATATTTAAAATAACTTCTGCAACAACATAAAAAAACATATACTATAGAGCAGGGGTCGTCAAACTGCGGCCCTCCAGATGTCCATGGACTACAATTCCCATGAGCCCCTGCCAGCATTTGCTGGCAGGGGCTCATGGGAATTGTAGTCCATGGACATCTGGAGGGCCGCAGTTTGACGACCCCTGCTATAGAGGTCTCCTAGTAGGATGAACTGAAACGTCTCCTAGTAGGATGAACTGAAAAAGAAGAGGAGTTGGTTTCTCTACCCTGCTTTGCTCTACTCGAAGGAGTCTCAAAGCAGCTTACAAATCACCTGTCCCTTTCCTCTCCCTACAACAGACACCCTGTGAGGTAGGTGGGGCTGAGAGAGCTCCGACAGGACTGCTCCGTGAGAACAGCTCTAACAGGACTGTGACTAGCCCAAGGTCACTCAGCTGGCTGCGTGTGGAGGAGCGGGGAATCGAACCCAGATGAGACGCCACCGCTCTTAATGACTACATCAAGTTGGCCATCCCCTCCTTACCCGAACCTGTGTTGTAGTCCTTTTCAGAAAAATCACTACATTGAAATTAAGATGTGCCAAGGGGAAGGTGGTAGGAGCAGGTAGGTTTCCCACCTTAAATGATGACATATTGGATCTGAACAATGTTTTGTTTGTTTTTTGGTACCTCCATGTTCCTCCCCCCCCCCTGCCCCAGTTGCCACCACTGCCATGAGGCACGGCGGAGCTTTCCCACCCCAGAGTTGTGCCTGTGCACACACAACTTTGGGGCAGACTGTGTGCACTTGGGGATGTTGTTCCCCATGTATACAAAGGAAGAAGAAGAAGAAGAGTTGGTTCTTATATGCCGCTTTTCCCTACCCGAAGGAGGCTCAAAGCGGCTTACAATCGCCTTCCCATTCCTCTCCCCACAACAGACACCCTGTGAGGTGGGTGAGGCTGAGAGAGCGCTGATATCACTGCCCGGTCAGGACAGTTTTATCAGTGCCGTGGCGAGCCCAAGGTCACCCAGCTGGTTGCATGTGGGGGAGCGCAGAATCGAACCTGGCATGCCAGATTAGAAGTCCGCACTCCTAACCACTACACCAAACTGGCTCTCCAGGAAGGAGCGGGGCATGCTGTCCCGCTGCTAGGAATCGGTGGCGGCCCAACACACCCGGCCACATGCATAATTGGTCAGTGATTGAAATAAATATCAGTCTTTAAGGAACCGTCGCAACTTTGTTATATTTTGCTACAAATACCTGTTTGCACAAATGGAAAGCTGATCGCCAGGAAGGCACGAAGACTCTTTGGGTTGGTGGGCCGAACTACGCAGCGCAGTTCTGTAGCTTTCATTTGGTTTCCCATCTCTGCAATATTAAAATACATCTTTTCCTTGCCTCAAACCTACAGGAGATCTTTTTGATAATCCAAAATCATCAATGTAGTTTTTTTTCTTTCTCCCCCCGTTCAATTTTTCCTCCTTTTTTTTTTTTCCAGGAGGGGGAGGAGGGGGCGAGAGCGCACAATTATTTTCGGTGAATTCCAGCAAAACAGTTCAAACTCATCGGAGCTGCACTAGTATAATTTACTACTCCTTCTGACTTCTTGTTTTGACTAGATCTAGATTGATAATTAAAGTGGTAAACAGTAACATTTTTATAAAATGGCTGACTCTGCCAATGGCAACAAAATAGCAAATATGCTGAAATAGCAATGATGTTATTGTGACTGCATTCAAGGCTGTCAGCAAAGAATATAAGTACTTGACAAGGTGTTATCTAATTGTGTTTTTTAAAAGCCACAATTCATACATCTTTTAATATGTCACTTTAAGCAGCAAGATAATTTCTTTTATTAAAACGTACAAAGGGGGGGGGGGAAACAGAACGCTTTGTATCTTCCTTTCTCCTTATGCTCTGCCCTTTTGCCGTCATTTAACGGCGTGGATTTGCTCTTTAGTCAAATTGGTCTTTATTTAAATGCTGGCTGAAAATAGCTCCACAACATTAGGTATGTGTGTGTGTGTGAAGAAAGAACAGTATGTCCCACAGAAGAAGGGGGGAAAAATCGACTCAGTCCTGGTGGGAATTAACCGCTCGGAAGAGAAAAAGCTAATAATAAAAAATGACACACAGAGAGAGCAAGGCAAACCTGGGGGTTCTTGGGAAAGAGTTTTATTCCTTTTGGTGTTTGTTTTTTAAAGGGTTGTAAGAACCATGATTAAGAGGCACAGTCCTATGCAAATGACGGTTTACTCAAACCGGTTGTTCAATCTCGATGACGACAATATGGCAGGGGGATACTATGATATAGTTGAAGCTGGGTGCTGCTGATACCCGGGAATGAGTTCGGGTCCCCCCTCCCCCCCCCCTAGTTCCAGGTTAGGTATTAGACCTTCGTGGAACCACTGAACAATCCCCTCCTTGCTGCTTCTTGTTTTTCTTTCTTCTCCCTCTCCAGCTGTTGACTCTCTGCTTTGCTGGTTCCACAGCCTCAGATGCTGGGGGTGGAGTTTGGCTTTTTACCGCCATTTTGATTCTAATAATTCTAGGGAGTATTGTTGTTAAATGTACATGTTTTAAACTTGCATTGATGTTTTTAAAGGTAAAGGTATCCCCTGTGGAAGCACCGGGTCATGTCTGACCCTTGGGGTGACGCCCTCCAGCGTTTTCTTGGCAGACTCAATACGGGGTGGTTTGCCAGTGCCTTCCCCAGTCATTACCATTTACCCCCCAGCAAGCTGGGTACTCATTTTACTGACCTCGGAAGGATGGAAGGCCGAGTCAACCTTGAGCCGGCTGCTGGGATCGAACTCCCAGCCTCATGGTCAGACAGCTTCAGACAGCATGACTGCTGCCTTACCACTCTGCGCCACAAGAGATGTTTTTAGGGGTGTTTTATTATATATGTATTGTAAACCGCTGGCTCGTGGCGGTATAAAAATCCAAGTGTAAATAAATAAAATAAATAAATATTGTGCGTCTGTGTGTGCGTGGGGTGGGGAGGGAAGATTAGTAAGCTATGTAGGGGCATGTGAATTGCTAAGAGAGGAGTCAGGAGTAACAGTGGCCCAGCATCCCTAATGAAAACCGAAGCTAAAGAGATGCTTAATGTTGCCTTTAAAAGTGAGGAAATTGAAGATGTCACAATGAAAGATAAATGTTGCTGATGCGTCCTTGTCTTTGACTATCACAATGCCATCTTTGAAATGCTGGAAAGAAAGGGTGGGGGAAGCTGCAAATTAGCTGGTCGGAGGCTATTCTTAGAGCCTGTGCTTCATTTTGATCTCTGCAGCCAGCCATGGCTTTCTAAATGGTAACCTCGGTGCCTGTAGATATGCCATGCTGCTATCTCTCTTCTAGGAATTGACTGCTGATGAATGGTGGTTGCACATTACATCCCCCCCAAAAAAAACGATCTCCCAGGGTGAATCCTTAAATCATGTGCGTCCACTAATAGGCCGAATAATTATTGCCAAATGCGGGGATACCTTTCCATCTGAACGCTCAGCGCGGGATGCGCCATCTGAAAGAAGCATGATCCAAAGCAAAGTCTGTTTTAGTCCGCCGGTTTCACTGGGAGAGAGGCAAGCATGTTTTAAACTTTTCTTCTCCCGGTGAAATCAGTGAGACGTGCTACGCTTGACCTTGACTGGATCGTACCCAGTTTTTACTGATTTCACAAATCCCCTGGTCCTTCCTTCCGAGCAACAGTTTTGATAGGATTCCCAATTAGCCTCCCCATCCGAGTAATTTACAGAGCAAGCAGAAGAAGTTTCTTCTGTGGCAGACATTTCTTGAGCCTTTTCAAACTATCCCCCGCTAGGATTCAAAACAAGGAACAAAAAATCGAATAAAGCAGCGATAATGCCGGAACACCCCAACAGTGAATTATACGAACATTTCTTAAATGAAAATCTTGGTAATATTCCTACCATGAAATTCTAAATAGAGTTACGCCCTTTGAAACCTGTTGACTTAAAGGGACTTAAAGAGCAATCCCAAACTGGTCTAATGGGGTTGCCAACTCCAGGTAGGAAATTCCAAGAGATTTTCTGGTGCAGGGTGGAGTTTGGGGCAGTGGGGTATAATGCCATTCAGCCCACTACCCAAGGCAGCCAAAGGGAGCTTTGGCTGGTGAAAGCTTCTACTGTGGAAACCCTATTGGACTTTTATGATGCAACTCGATTCAAATCCTGTTCTTCTACTGCAGATCGACATAACGACCCAACGGAAACAACTTTCCGAAAGCTATGGTGCTACCAGCCTGTGGGACATGCCTTTTTACTCTAGAGGCATAAACATCTCAGCCTACAAGCATCTGATTTCCATCTGTTTCTTTAACTAGTCATCTACAAGCCCAAGTAGAAAGCTTTAACTGTTCCAGAGAATGGATGCATACGTCTACCTGAGCAGCAGTAGAGTTGAGAACAACCGGAAAAGAGACCCCTATGTTTTAACAGGGCATGGCAGCCCCTTTAGTTCCTACTCTGTTCTTTAATGTGTGTGGCCCATGAGAAAGGAATCTGAAGAACTCATGTGGAATTTGTGAGTTTAGTTGCAGAGAACAGGTTTTTTTTTTTTGCTGGTTACCGAGTGTGAAATGTTTTCCTCATCCATTTCTGAATATTCGCAGCACCTTCTCTCTCTCTCTCTCTCTCTCTCTCTCTCTCTCTCGCAAAAGGTCTGGCCACAAAGGATCCCTGTCCCACCTTATTGACACAATGTTCTGTTTGTGGATCCAACGGCCCCTTTAAACTGTCCTAAGTTAGCACCACTGCAGAGCGCTTCCCGCAAAATTTGAACAGTAGGCAAACAGGGTCCCTCCCAAATGATGCTATTTCAACCGTGGTTTCAAGGAGGGGCCCCACAGACAATTAGCTCTAAATGGAATATTCTCAGCTTTGTGGCTTCACAAATTGTGACGATAGCGAAGCTCAAGCAACCACGAGTCGTTTTTGAAACAACAAACCAAGGTTCGAAAACGCCGCCGGCATGACTACCTAGTGATGATGGGGATGCCTAAAAAAAAAATTCTCACCATATCCACAGGTGTGTCTAGGGGAAGTTCATTGCTTATTTGTCCAAGGCCTGCGGCATGCCAGACACTGCCCCAAATGACAGAAAATAAATTTTATGATCCCATACGTTTTTAGAACTTCCGCAAACCACAACTATGGTTGGGACATGGCTTGCCAAAGAGTTGAAGGTTAGCAATTGTTTGGAAGTCCTACCAAGAACGGAATCAATATACTGTATCACAATTTCAATATAGAATCATAGCGTTGGGCCACACAGGCCATCTAGTCCAACCCCCTGCTCAGTGTAGGATCAGCTTAAAGCATCCAGGATAAGTATTTGTTCAGCTGCTGCTTGGAGACTGACAGTGAGGGGGAGTTCATCGCCTCCTTAGGCAACCTGTTCTCCACTGCTGAATTACTCCAACAGTGCAAAACATTTTTCCTGATATCAGCCCATACCGTTCTCCACGTGGTTTGAACCCATTACAGCTGCCAGCAGGAACCTTTTAGGCCCTAGTAAATATTCTTAAGATTTTTGAGCCTGTGGACACCTTTGTAATTCTGACACTGAGTAGCCACAAAATGGTTGCCGCAGAGACAGAGCCTGCTTACTAAGATGCCTTTATAATGCACCTATCTTTGTGTACACGTGCAGTTCACTGTCAGTCATCCAGATTCTTATGTTGTGGTGGCAGCTGTCTGCAAAGCTTGGTGTAGTGGTTAGGAGTGCAGACTTCTAATCTGGAGAGCTGGGTTTGATTCCACGCTCCCCCACATGCAACCAGCTGGGTGACCTTGGGCTTGCCACAGCACTGATAAAGCTGTTCTGACTGAGCAGGAATATCAGGGCTCAACCTACCTCATAGGGTGTCTGTTGTGGGGAGAGAAAGGGAAGGTGATTGTAAGCCGCTTTGAGACTCCTTCAGGGAGAGAAAAGTGGTATATAAGAACTAACTCTTCTTCTTCTTCAGTAATATCAGGGCTCTCTCAGCCTCACTCACCTCACAGGGTGTCTGTTGTGGGGAGAGGAAAGGGAAGGTGATTGTAAGCCGCTTTGAGACTCCTTTGGATAAAGTGGGTTATAAAATCAACTCTCCTTTCAGAGCAGATATCTATCACAAATAGATTTAATAGCCATTCCTCTATTTGGAAGAAACTCTGGGATGATTGTTCACTGAGCTCGGGAATCTCAGCACCGTTACTAGAAGATATATCCCAGAATTCTTTGGGAGAAACCTGTGACATTCAAAATTGTACAAACAAACAAACAAACAAAAAGCCACACCATCAACGCCTTGAATCCACGTGATAAAGATGGATCCGAGGGCGACCTCCTACAAGCAGAAGGCCTCCTTTGGATCGCAGCCCACACTCTGAATCCAACCAGATTCAACTCTGCAGTAAAGACATGTCCAAAAGCTGTTTCCTTAACGCACTTCCTCTAAAGTAAGTTCAATTAAAATGGATGAGACTGCCTTTTAAGTGTATAACAATCTGGATGCCAGACTGCTTCAGAAATGATAAGCAAAAAATAATGCACATCTATCAGGTGGCAGATGGCTTGACTCTCCCGTAGAACTTGGTCTTGTGCTAATAGCGTCAACATTGTTTGTCACTCTCCAGCCTTGGTAGGACTCTCTCATTTATAACTACGTGGAGCCAGCAGCGATGATTGTCAAGGTAAGAATATGCATCACATGCCGTTCAAAGAAACATTTGCCTCCCAAAAAGTTTCACGTCACCTTTTTCTCTTCTGACACTGATGGACGGCGGTTTTTCTGACCGGTTTTATGTTGTGGGGATTTTAAACCATATCTTCCTCTGATCTCTTACGCTGTAGTTATAAATACTTGATAACATTTTCATAAAAGAACCTTTTTTTGCAATTTGCTTAATAATAATGTCAGAGACACGAGCCAAAAACCTAACCAAATGTTGTGCATTCACAAAATAGCTCACAACCTAAAAAATTTGCAGAGGAGGGTTTTTTTAAAATTCTCTCTCTCTCTCTCTCTCTCTCTCTCTCTCTCTCTCTCTCTCTCTCTCTCTCTCTCTCTCTCTCTCTCTTTCATTGTATACCTGTTTATTTCACACATACTTTTAACATAACAATTATTCATGTTACACCTAGCAGGAAAATGTGAAATATCTTAGCAATCACTTTTCAGATGAACTACCAGGACAAATGATGCGTCCATCTGAAAAACATCAATCATTTCTCTTTAACTTTAAACACGAGGGTAGTTCATTTTCTCTTTGGAAAGGACAAAAGGAAGGCAAGGGTGAAGAAAAGGAAGGAAATCTACATGCATGTAACATTGGCTTAGAAACAGAAACATCCACACTAGAACCATAAGATATATATGATGACCACAAAGGGCGTGGTCCTTGCACCTTAAACAGCAATTCCGACAACAAAATGTTGGCAGATACAGTGCCATTTATCAGAGCTCAGTATAACTCTCTCTCCGTTGTGTCTGTTGTGGGGAGAGGAATGGGAAGGCAACTGTAAGCCGCTTTGAGACTCCTTTGGATAGAGAAAAGCAGCATATAAGAACCAACTCTTCTTCTTCTCCTCCTCCTCCTCCTCCTCTTTCTCACACATTTTTTTTAAAACCCGCCTCTGAATTCATGTAACTAGGACATGTCATCGTATTGGGTTAGCAGTCTATAACTGGCATACATCATCATTCCCCAGTCCCTGGGGAGCACCTGTCCATGAATGGAGGTGAAATCTATGGAGCACACCTTCTTTCATTGCCCCCTGTATACCACAGCTTGCAATGAGCTTATCTGCTCCCTTTCAGAAGGAAGGTTACACCAAACAGAATCACCTGGGACCAAAGAGCTACTCAAGGTGGCAAGCCTCAAGTCTCTCTACGGACAACACAATTTTGCGCCTATGTGATGCAAGCCTGCTGGAAGGAAACAAAACACTTTTAGCTTTTTTTACAAGGACCAATTATATTCTATACACCCCCCCCCCAACATGTTTTAAAATCTTAATCTTTTACTATGTCTAATTGTTATCTCCTGGTCTGTGACTGTGCTACTAAATAAATAAGACTCCATGCTGGGCCATGGGTACAACCTCTCTTTTTCCCAACCTCCAAAAGTTACTGGATCCCTATTCCCCTCTGTATTCATTCACCCAATCGGTATAGCTCACTCATGTATAGTCTGTTAGCGAACAAACTCCAAATGCAACAGTGGCTCGGAGATCGGCCGCTTTCATCTGTAGCGGAACAAAAGCCAGGATGAAGATGAGGTCTGATTTTCTAGTAGTTACAAAAAAAAAAAAAGACTCCTCCAATTACTTTCTATATAGAATAAATAAATGTATGCACAGGATGCAGTTTGTTTTCTCTTTTGCAATAAATAAAAAAAGCCTACATAGGGAGAGAACGTACCCACAGGAAAAAAAAAAAAAAGGCAAAACGTATAACTCTGGAGCCGAATTGCACTGCGGTGAGAGTTAGCCGTATATTTATGAAGTTGGTTATTAAAGTAGGACCTCTCTGAGCCCCGTTTCCAGCCCTCTTTGTTTCTTCAGAGACACGTTTATTAAAACAGGGACGTATTATTTCCCCAAATCCCGTGCTATTTTTGCGGCACAAGAATTACTACAGTGACTTGCACATGGAAATTATCTCGCACATCTGTATTCTGATTATGATATTTAGTGCAAGGGTCATGAATAATAAAATTGCTAAATATGCTTATTGCCATCTATAAATAAAGGTTATCATACTTGAGAAGGTTTTGTTTCTGGAGTGCCAGAACAAGTACGGCTAGTTGCGAGACAATAGGGCTTTAATTTTACTAGGAAAATAAATACTTACATTTATAAATATTCAAACGATTTCCAAAGTGCAGTAAAACCAAATTAATACTGAGAAAACAAGTGCACCAGCAGAACTCGAGAATGTGTTTGCAAAGTTCAAAGTTCTAGCTGGGGGGGGGGGGGGCGGGGGACAGACTCCCATAATTTCAGTGTCATGCAAAATAAGACGTCGTTGCTTCAAGTCTGGTTTCTCTTGAAGGCCACTATCAAACTTTCAGCTACAACAGAATGACTGCCATTCTTCTTTCATGACCATAGGCACTGGCAATTATTCTGATTCAGGTAAGTACTCTATTTTAGGGGTAGTCAACCTGTGGTCCTCCAGATGTCCATGGACTACAATTCCCATGAGCCTCTGCCAGCAAATACAGGCAGGGGCTCATGGCAATTGTAGTCCATGGACATCTGGAGGACCACAGGTTGACTACCCCTGGTATAGACCATACAGATCAGCGGAATTCCTAAAGCATTTCAGTAGCCTGTGACACCATTCCCAAGGTTTCCCCAGAAATGGTGTCATGGAGAGGTAGCACTCCCTGCCTCAACCCCGTGAACTGCTGCATTGTTTGGCAGTGGGCAATTGGGTGTGGCAGCAGAGGACAGCATGTCACGCTGACATAGTCCTTTGCCGATGTAGGGTGGCCCATTAGGGACGTGGTAGATTTCTAGTTTCGCTTCCTGCTTAGAAGTGTCCTCCCAATGTTGTTAAGGTCTAAGCAGACCACAGTACATGGTTGGTAAATTATAAACAGACAACAAATTCATGGAGACAAGGTCTACTGGCAGCTGTTAGCCCCCCACAGTTGGAAAGAACTTCATGTTCTGAGGTGGGAAGTGCAAGTTACTGAGGTTCAATGTCATAAAAAGTGGATTGCTCTCCAGATATACTTATGGCCTTCTCGTGGTCACTGTGGGAAACACGAGACTACATGGACTTTTGGTCCATTCCAGGAAAGGGTTTTTTAAATTGTACAGGCCTAGAAACAAAGCTCAGAGTTTGAGGCTTCCTAAAACAGTGGACCATGGTAAGAGACTCCAAAGCATTTCGTAAAATGTATTCATTCATTCATTCATTCATTCATTCATTCATTCATTTATTAATAAATCACAAGTGTCCTTCATTGCTTCTCAAGATCCAGGCCTTGACCTGGAAAATGCAAGGTAGTTCTCAGAGTCTAACCAGGGTTAGCCCACGGTTAATACTTGCTTGGGAGCTCACCCAAGATTCCCAGGGCTACTGTGTGGAACCCCCTGTGTCCGCCTCTTGCCTTGAAACCCGTACAAGGTTGCCAGGAGCCAGCTGCTACTTGCTGACAGAAAGCAAAATCAACACCCAGAGGCCCCCCCAAATTTAATCCCGGCAATATTGCAAGGAAGTTCCTGCCGTCTGGCCTGTCTAGGTGCGAAAGGTGTCTCTCCAGGAAAAGATGCCCGTTCATTGCCAGCCCTGAGCAATTCAGCCATACAATAAACCCAGCAGCTGTGTCTCTGGAGCCACTGGCACAGCTGTTTGTGGAGCTCACCAAGAATGCCATATGTCACGGCTGTAAGGATAACATGCACAGTTAGCATCTGGGTCTTGTGGTATTTAGCTGGGTGCTGCCTCTGGTGCCAGTGGAGTCATCAGGGAGGGGTGGGGGAGAGAGAGAGAGAGTTCATCAAATGTGTTCATTTACTGCACTTGTGTTTTAAAAACAAGGCCTCCCCAGCAATTCTTCCTGCTTTAGTACTCTACAAACTACTTTAAAATCAGAGGCCTGAAGAAACTGCAGAGGGCTCTCTATTGAAGGAGGAGGCGATTCCCTCCACCACCCCGGTTTTATGTCTTTAGTATTCCAAAATTTCTCTCTCTGCTACATTCCACTCATCCTTAATTCTGGATTAACAAGGGGAAATTCCAGGAATTAACTCTGGAATTGGAGGCTGAGCGGCCGGCGAGTGATTTTCAGCCCCTACAGTTTGTTTGTCTCTTTTCCCTTCCCTGTGCTGTGGCTGATGTGCTTGTACGAGTGGAGAAAACATAGGAAGAATGGAATGAACAGATCGGACTATACGTATAAATGCTTGCTTTTTGCTGTGTGGTTCCTCTAATGCACGGGGGCTGTGACGAAATTCTGGGGAACTCATACTGAAAGAACCTTGATATGTTTACATAATAGTGGCGGCAATCCAGAAGATACTTTCCTGGGAACTAGACCCATTCAATCACACGGGACTTACTTCAGAGTAGAACTGCTTAGGACCGCTCCCTGGCACATCCTTTTTGACATAAGGAGTCAGCCAGCCAGTGAATGTGGAGCTTGCCACCGTGCTCCGGCCCTCTTGTTACAGGTGTTTATTATTCTCACTTAAGTTAAAGGTAAAGGTATCCCCTGTGCAAGCACCGAGTCATGTCTGACCCTTGGGGAGATGCCCTCTAGCGTTTTCATGGCAGACTCAATACGGGGTGGTTTGCCAGTGCCTTCCCCAGTCATTACCGTTTTTACCCCCCAGCAAGCAAGCTGGGTACTCATTTTACCGACCTCGGAAGGATGGAAGGCTGAGTCAACCTTGAGCCGGCTGCTGGGATCGAACTCCCAGCCTCATGGGCAGAGCTTCAGACTGCATTTCTGCTGCCTTACCACTCTACGCCACAAAAGGCTCTTATTCTCAGAACATCTCAAATCAACAGAAAAGTAGAGGGGTTGTGAGGCAGCACTTTCCCTGGGTCTTGGATCTAAGTCCGCTAAAACTCTGGATCTTGTTGCCTGCTTTTGCTAGAAGGAGTGGCAGGAGAAAGATTTTTTTAAAAATCAGGTCTTGTCACAGGGAGATCTTACCATAAACTTCCTAGAGCGACCCAGAACTGAGTCGCTCTAGGAATCACCAGGAACTCTATGGTAAGAACTCCCTGAGAGTAGACAGGGCCTTGTTTTTCGTTTTCAATTTTTCGCCTTGGGAACTTCTTCTCCCCACAAATTTGCTGTCGGCAACTCTACTAGATGTTGCGGGTACTTAGAGAGGGAAAGCGCGCTCCGTCTCGCATGCTGATTCACAACAATCCTATAACTCATTGGCTGCAAACCTCTAGCAAATACATATTTGTAAACATGCCAGCGGATTCCTAAGCACTCTCCACGCTGGAATATGAAAGGTTTCAGATCAATAACTCAATTGACAATAAAAGATGAGTGCGTGCGTTCGCTGTAGGGTGGCTATACATTTTCTCAAAGGGCTCTGACATTTCCCGGGATAGAGGTAAACGGAAAATCGTGCTATGATCCTAAGCGTCTGGTGACACAATGGGTTTTCGCAGGAAGAAGAGGGGGGGGGGCACAAATTACCCAAGCTCAAGTTGAAATACTAACCACCTCTATGGGGCCAACGCTCACTGTGGAGGTATACAATGGGTGCTGAGAAGCTTGTTCGCCGTAATTAAGAGTTTCAGACAGAGCGGGAACAAATGGCAACTGATCCTAATTTAGTCGAGAAAATGAGTCACATCAGTGATTATTAACTATTAAAGTAATTGAAACCCTTTTGAGAACAGATCTAACGCGACGTGGCTTTGAAGGTTTGATACATCTTGTAATCCATAGATTATTGACGTTAATTGATCTGCTGAGATCAGGCCATCAAGGGGTGGGGGGGAGGGAGGGAGGGAATGCATATATACTTACAATGTATTTTTAAACAAAGGCACATTTTCAAATTGAGTTTCTATTTGTGTTGCGTCCAGTAAGAGGAGAGTATTGTAGTGCTATTGTGATTTTACGATTCTGAATTTTAAATGCATTCAGCATTTTACCTTGTATTTTGATATCCAAGCATTTACTGCACTGGTCAAAAGGACTGTAAGTCAAGGGTTGTTGTGCTAATGTGATTCCGCTAAGGTAAAATGTACAGAAAAAGATTTTGACAACGATCTGAGCCAACCTTTAATTTAGGATTTGAGTATATTTGTGTGGGGCACCGAACTGTTTTCTCTTCCCCCAGCCATCACGTTGGTTCCATTTTTCCTTTAGAAACCTTCTACACAACGAAAGCAATAACAATACGTTGATTTATATCATAGGGAAATAATTTTTCCATACTAAACTTCAAAGTGATTTTAATTGAATTTAATCCTCTTGACTTTCATTTACTTATAAATGAGTTTCAGTTGTAATGTTAGAATGAAGCTGACTTCAGCAGTTCAGGTCTTAATGTTTTGATTAGAGATTATAAAATATTGTTTTTTGGGGGGGCGGGAGGAGGAGGGAATAAAGGCTCTGCTAAACGCTATTGGATTTCAATTTGTGTTATGTCCTTATACTATTTTACAGTGGTTTAGAGGCAGCTTGACTGAAATAAGAAGTGTGGGTCAGGTTTAAGAGACCAAAAACAAATTAAGGAATAACATGTCTGTGACCATAATCTCCAAATCCTTAACTGAAAAATGGTAAAGGAGCATGTTCACCAAAAGTATATTTCTACCAGAATCTTTTGTGTGACATTTGTTCCACACATTCTTCCCATGGAGTTTGGGGTGCCATAAATGGGTTTCCAGAATAATTTACATCCAGATCCAGAGTAACTTTCATGTTAGCCTTGCCAACTCTGGCACCAGGAATTCCTGGAGATTCGGGGAATTTTGCATATATGGGATGTCACATTAGAACAATTCTATGGTATATTGTAGCTTCTGTCCTCCAAAGCTGATTCCTATAGTCTGAAGATCAACTCTAGAACTACACCAGGTCCTACCTGGAGGTTGGCAACCCTATAGCTACAGATGGGTCAGTGTCTTCATGCAGGGGATCATGTTATGAGGTTATATGTCGGGAAGAAGAGTTGGTTTTTATACCCCTCTTTTCACTACCCGAAGGAGTCCCAAAGCAGCTTACAAACAACTTTCCCTTCCTCTCCTTAACAACAGACACCCTGTGAGGTAGGTGGGGCTAAGAGAGCTCAAAGAGAAAGGCTCAGTCAAGACAGCACTATCAGGTCTCTGATGAGCCCAAGGTCACTGAGCTGGCTGCATGTGGAGGAGTGGGGAATTAAACACATACCAGATTAGAAGCTGCCACTCTTAGCCACTACACCATGTTGGCTTCATATGATGAGTACCAAAACACAAATCATCAAAACAAGCTGACAACGTACCTAGACCATTAAAACAAAAACAAAAAAATCAGCAGACAATATCCAGAATACACAGCACTGGCTAGTAGCAAAGAGATAGAACAAGGAGAACTACATGGTTAAAAGCCTGGATGAAGAGATTTGGGGATGGAGCCTGGGAAGGTCAAGAATCCCGGTGGGGTCCAATCACATAGAGTCCACCCTCCAAAGCATCCAGTTTCTCCAGAGGACTTGATCCCTGTAGTTTGGAGATGAGCTGCAATTCCAGGGGATCTACAGGTCCCATCTGGAGGCGGGCATCCCTAGAAAAAAGGAATGTGTTGGCTAAGAGAACAATGCAGTGGAGCAAGGTGAACATCAAGGGGGAGGACATTTGAAAGTAGAGGTTCCACCACTAAACATGCCCTGTCTTACCTCTGCAGGTGAGCGTCAAGCAAACAGGACTTGGGAAGGAGATCTTAACTGGTGGGCTGGACAGCTTGGGAAAAGGTGGTCTATCTAGTATCCTCGAAGTGTGGTCTGGAGATCTCCCAGAAGCACAACTGATTTTCACACTACGGAGATCAATTCCCCTGGAGGAAATGACTGCTATGTAAGTTAGAGTCCATGGCACCACAAGTTAGCAGAGCTCTCTCGCCTCCCAAATTCCATCTGCCGCAGGCACTGCACCTAAATATTTCAAATACCCCGTTCTGATATTAAGGATCACTGCCAAAGCTCGGTACCCCACAATCTGCTGCCTTCACCTGCCAAGAGAGCCAGCTTGGTGTAGTGGTTAAGAGCAGGGGCCTCTAATCTGGAGAACTGGCTTTGATTCCCCACTCCTCCACATGCAGCCAGCCGAGTGACCTTGGCAGTGAAAAGTGGGGTATGAAAAAACCAGCTCTTCTTCTAGGATTCACTTACTTTGCAGGTCCTGCCCTCTTGTAAAAACAGAAAAGGGTTAACGAGAGCTTTTAAAAAATGTAAGTGTTCCGCAATCTGTTATCCACCGTTCAAAATAGACCTCACCAGCTGTAGCATGCAAATTGGCAGGCTGCACATTTCACAGGGCCTTATTGTTCATGCGTACACATGTGCCCCCTAGTGATCAGATGGATTTCCCTCTCACGCCCAGGAAAGGGACTGAAATACAAAGAATTTCAGCAATACATCACAGAGACACACAAACATGGAGCTGGTCTCTGAAGACCAGCTGTGATTCTGGGAGAACTCCAGGTCCTACCTAGAGGTTGGTAAACCCTAACAGCAAGCTCTCTCCCCATTTTAGGGCTGATTAGGTAGGGATAACTGCAGAAGCCCAACCTGCAAGTAGCGGCAGCTCTAGAAGCCCAAAATGAATGAGAAATACCTTTCCCACTGAGGCTTTTCCAAGCTCCCACATTTGCATGAGCAACTGTATGAATTCTTGCAAAGGAGAATCTAGGCATGACCCCCCTCCCTCCCAAGGCCACTTTCCCTCTTTGTTATTACTAATTATCAAGAAATTCCAGCTTCAGAACTCAACGTAGACAAGAACGGCAATATAAACTCTTGCTTGTCGAGGTCACGCTACTGATTTTGACAGCCTAAGAGGCACTTGGTGATTTTTTTTTTCCTCCAGCGAGAAATGAGCCAATTCCCCCTCCCTCCCCCAAGACGTTATTATAGAGAAATGGTTGCTCCTAAGCGTCTGAGGTCATCACAAGGGGTGGGTGGTCTTTCACTGTTGGTCAAAAGCAGAAATTACAATCAAAGGGGAGAATTATGAACCTTGGCAGTCCTGGAAACAAGCCATTCTGGAGCTGTTCTTTGAGGAAATTAGGCTAGACCAGTGTTTTCTTCACCTTACAATGAGGGATGATTTGGATGATCCAAAGGTGCAGGAAGTGGTGGTTTGAGAAGCCCTGATTAGAGCCAACCTACCGATTGTGTGTCAAAGCACACTGGACTGCATGTGGGGTCTCATTTTGGAATATACACTCTCTGCACACTAAAAACTACCAATGACAAAGTCATCTACTTATCTGATATGCTGGCTTTTCATATACAGGGAGGGGGAAAATGAAGGACATTGTAGCTCCAAATTCAGAGAAAGATCAGAAATCATAGAAGCCCTGGGAAATAACAGGAGTGATCCGATTTTCAGGTATGGAAGGCTTTCCTTATATCATTCTAAGACGACCCAAGTCCCCATCTGGAGGCTCGTAAACCTAAAGGTGAAGGACCAGGCATGGCACAGTGGGTCGGATTGGTACTGGCCAACATGTTGACAAAGCAGATCATACAGTCGCAAAAATAGACATACAAAAGACAATGCTTGTAACTAACATTGCAAGATGGTGTGTGCATTTGCAGCATTGCAGTTTGTTAGCTCTCTTCCTGTGACACAGCCCAGGAAGATGGAGTCTATTTCTAATGAAAGAGAAATTCAGAGGGGAAGGAAAGGAGGTTCTAGAGAATTTTAGGTTTTCGCTCTGTAGATACTCAGAGGCAGGCAATGTCTTCCAAAGAGAGCGCTACCATATAGCATTTAGCATAAAACAATTGCTGAAGTTACAAAAGGGTACACTGATTTCTTTTCCAAGAGAAAGGACAGAGAAACAGAATAAGAGGAATCAACGGCTATTTCAAGAAAAAAGAAGGGGAATTCCTGAACAAGAAATTCCTTTGTCCGGAATAACACTAGTTGAATGTAACAGGAGAATTAACTAAAACATCTATAAGGAAAAATCAAGTTTACACTGCACATGGATCATATGTAGAATGCATACGCAATCCATGTGTAGAGTATACTTAATTTTTCTTCATACATAGGTTTAGCAATTCTCTTATCAATTTCAGTATGCGTATAGCTGTACATGTGATTGAAACTATTTATCCACGCACTAGTACCTAGTTTCATTTGAAAAGGAAATGTGCACTGCCTCTTCCTTACAGACATATACACATGCATACAGGATGTATATGTCAATCCACGTAACATGTGAAAATATTACGGGCATTGAAACTTGTGAACTCGGCTGCTATTAAACTATGGCTTTTGAAGCAATTTCCACTGAACATCAAATCAGATGCCTCCTCATCCTTCTCTATCAATTTTCACCTGCCAAAAAAAAAAAAAACCCAAACAATTCAGGGTTGAATTCAGGATTCAACTTCGTACGTTAACCCAGCAATTTCCTGCCCTTCCCTGCTATCGAAATGAACCAAGCAGGAATTTAGCAAGAAGCGAGACCCTTTCCTTTCTGTTAACGGCCACTTCACAGATGCCCGTGAAAAACTTTAAAAGAATCTTTGAGCCAGAAACTTCCATCAGTCCACCCCTGAACTTCTGAACAACAATTTTATTTAGCAAGCTGATTTATCCATAAGTAAATAGGATACAGTGACGGATGAAGGACCAGGGATCAAGAGGCCGTTATTAGATTTATAAGCACAAAAGCCTCACTGTTGTGGACAGTAGAAGCTCAGCAGTTACTGTACCTTTCAAAACTAATATGTAACCATATCTGTTTTAAAAGAGTGATTCATATTACTCCAAAATGCATGAGAAACGCTTTCTCATCCCCACCACAGGAAACTTGAGTCTGATTTTAATAAGCTTCAATTGGAATGTGGCCTTTGAAAAGTAGTGCATTTGAAAAGATGGAACATTAAATTTTGTAATGATGTAAAACATCTTCAATTTTTGACAGGACAATGGTGCTTATTGTGCTTTATGGGCCCACTGGTGATTCAAAGGTCACTTTGTATATGACTCCACAGACAGGGGCAGCAGTGAATGAAAATTAGGTTACATGTGATCAGCTTTATTATTAATCAGATGAAAATGGATTTTTAACATTTTTCTAATGAGCAACAGAGAAAGAAGACAATACCGTGGAGGAAGCAGCGAGGGGAGTCGGCGAGACGTTACCCAAAAAACAAAACAAAAAAAAAAAAAAACGCCAGGGCACATTTAAGGGGGTGGACATTGTAACCGAAAATGCTTAAATGCAATCTCTTGAAATAATAATTGTAATGATAAAATAAAAACCCAACAACTCCAGAGTTCTACATTGTAAATATCGCCGAAGCTTCCAAAATACCTTCAGTAATTCACGGCTGCTGTCCTTTGTTTATAACTAACTAATGAACTGAGTTTTTTGGACAGTATATTATTTCGATGCCCAGTCGAAGGGGTGCAACTTAGGACGATGTCAGCGCTTTTGTGATAAATCCAAGACCACCCCCCCCCCCCCGCTTTCATGGTGTTTATAACTCAGCAGTAAAAACGCAGCCCAGGGTAAAACTTGGCATGCAAGGTCTAAGCCATGAAGTCCATTTCTTCCCTCCCCCCCCCACCGATGCCTACTGTACCAGTCTAGTATTGAAATAATTTGATATCTAATTTTAAAGTTAGAAAATATTGCACATTGTTAACTTCCATAAACAGGATGCCGAGATCTTTTTTTTTTTTTTAAATATACAATTAGGACAAAATAAACAGATATGTCTTTGCCTCAAATTAAACTGAAAGTTGAGCATTAACATTTTCTAAATACTTGGGGAGAGGGGAGAAACACAACGTTTTAGCTCTGCACAACAGCTGCATCTGTTCAGTCTCTCTTGACATACCCTGAAATAAGTCCTGTATCATACGGCATCGGATTTTAAGAACATCTAGCCCTTTGAATCTGGAACACTGTAAACAAACCTGCATCCGTTATGTGTCACTGTAATGCAAAATGGCAACTGTGCGGCATGTGTAGCTGAGTGAAAGGAATAATAAGTTATGCCTGGGAACGAGGACCAATAAAGGCACACTTGAATAGATAAGGGGAAACCCAAAAGGCATTTCAAATGTTATAACCTTCAGATGTTATAACATTCCAGGAACCCACTAAGCACAGCACACATTGCCACAACTCTCCCAATATTGTGTGAACAGGAACGATATGTGCCTTTCCCATACTTGCTACAGGAAAACATGTGCATAGAAAAGTCCAGTGGTCTGTGCATGCATAATAAGCCTGTACACACCTAGTAAATAAGTATATTATCTAGGTTCACACAATGTGATGGCTGTTTTTATTGGGAGGATCAGGAGTGCCAGGTGCTGTCATCAAACATGGATGGTGGGCTCTCGGTGGGTGTTATCATCAGGTCTGAAAAGGTCATGAGTAAAAATAGGGGAAAACACATACCTTCACAGTATGAGCAGGAGGAAGTGGCGGAGTTGTCAATGATGCAGAAGAAAAGGAGGAGGACGGAGAGACTATCAACAACAAAAACATCTGCATTCTGGGGGAAGAGATGGCAAAATTCTCCCTGTCTTTTCCAGGCCCCCTCATTGGAATGCTTGGTGGAATGAGCTCCCAGAGAACATCATGGCCCTAATGTAACTAGTGCAGTTCCACAGGGCCTGCAAGACGGAGCTCTTCCACCAGGCTTATGGCTGAGACCAGAATGCACAGCACACTCAATATGATGTGGGCCTCCCCTGCTGACACGCCATTCCCACCCCCCTTAGGGGAAACCAGCTTGATATAATTGTTTATATAAGCTATTTGTTTAACTTAATATAAGCTATTTGTTTAACTTAAACCAGGGGTAGTCAACCTGTGTTCCTCCAGATGTCCATGGACTACAATTCCCATGAGCCCCTGCCAGCATTTGCTGGCAGGGGCTCATGGGAATTGTAGTCCATGGACATCTGGAGGACCACAGGTTGACTACCCCTCACTTAAACGATATAGATTGAGAATGTTTTATCGAATTTTAACTACATATTTATTCTATGCTGCATTTTATATGATGTAACCTGCCCCAAGACAACTGGATCAAGAGGGGCAGGCTCTAAATATAACAATAAAAGTAAGCAAACAAGAAATATAGGGAGACTTGCTACTCTCTGTACTCATTTAGCAACTCCCTCTTTTGCAATATGTGAAGCAGCTTTAACAGGTGGGGGAGAACCGTATGAGTTTCTGCACTTGTAAGGAATTTGCTGGATTGGTATACTGAGGACCATCACAGCAACAGTATCATGTCATTTAATTTTCAGATTCCTCTGGGACTTTTTGAAAGATACCTATTGAAGCAAAACCACAAGGGAATCTTGAAAAATAACTCAAATAGGTTACTGTCGATAGCCAATAAATGCTTTCACAAATTTCGTTAAGGCTAGTGAAATTTCTAAAGTGCTATTCACACGCACAAAAAGAGTGAGCAAATCTGAATTATATCAACGGAATATATGAAGCAAATCTGAAGTTCTGTACTGTTAAACTCCATCTCCAAAATCTGAAGGAAAGCTTTTGAGGTTTGAGTAATAGGTGACCTTTTTTATTTTCCGAGAAAGGAGGCATCTGTTTTACCTCCCTACTGGACGGATTTGTACTAGATGGCCAGAAAATGTTTTCTTGAGAAGCTTGGCATATTTTACTAAGAACTTATATGTCTGTATTTTCTAGACAGGCATCCATATTCCCTCTAAATATTTAGGAAGCCAGCCCTCCCTTTTTCTGAAGTATGTGCTTTCAAGATAATACAAGGATTCAAAAATAAAATGCAGAAGAGGCTCTCCAGCATTCTGTGATTATTAAGGTAAATAAATAGCCATGTAAAATGTGTGGAGGGTGTTGGCAACAGTTCCTTACCATCCTGAAGCTTCTCTCTCTCTCTCTCTCTCTCTCTCTCTCTCTCTCTCTCTCTCTCTCCCTCTTTTTTTGTGAAATTAGTTAATTAGGGCTTTCCCGCCACAAATTTAGCTTGCTTTATGCATGAGAAGGAAAGCATCTGTGGGGTCTTTAGCTCTTTTTGCCATTTTTGAGTCAATATTTCAAGAAGTCTTTGCAATACCTTTCTACATGTGGAAGAAACCTATTTTTGATTAAGAAGCTGTTTACAAATTAATTCGGAAGTTCCTTTATCACATGAAAACTGCAGCTTTTTATGTAGAAATCTTATAGAAAATAGATGCATATCCAGAGGGACAATACCTATTGGCAGGTGAGCAGGTTCACTGAAGCATGGTTGGCCCAGCTACAATGCCCAGAACCAGTTTAAGGATTTGCGAGACTCTAGCAGAGTACAATTGTGATGGGAGCAGCCAGACAGGGGGCACAGTGGAAAGGGGGATCGCTCCAAGTGGCCTTGAAGAGGGGACAGGTGGGAGGAGAAAGGATACAGCCTTGATCCATGACTGGAAAGGCACTGCATGGGGCCCCTGGAAGTGTGGGGCCCATAGCACATGCTACATATGCTACATGGCTAAACCAATCCTGCCCTCCTCCAAGTACCTATGATGACTACTTCAAGAATAAGAGGGTTTTTTAGTGGTCTGGTTGTGGAAAGAGTGTCAGACCATGGCCCTTCCCGTTGACCATGTTCCAAATTCCACCAATCCAGTGAATTCCACCAATCCTTCTCCAAGACAGAAGAAGAATAGGGTTTTATACCCTGCTTTTCTCCTCATTAAGGTGTCTCAAAGCAGCCTTCACTTCTTCCAACAGCACCTTCTGAGGTTGTTGAGGCTTACAGAGACTGCGAAGAAAACTATGAATGTCCCAAGGTCATGCAGTAGGCTTCATGTGGAGGAGTGGAAATTCTCCGGATTAGACTCTACTGCTCCTAACCACTACCTCATATTCAGGGTACCTAAGGGTAGAGTCAAGGGAACCCAGACCAGACTGCTGCTTGTCCCAGTCTTCATTCCCCCTCCCCCAGCAAACATTGCACCCCCTCCTCTCTCTCAGCTCTCCCCTCCTCTCTCTAGGCCACCTATAGTCTTCTCTTCCACCCACCCCGTCCGTAAATACTTGCTAGGCCATGTTCATTCTTGGGGGGAGGAAATGGGGGAAGATTGCTTTTGACAATGCTGGGGTGGCGATGAAAATGAAGAAGGCCTGATGCTCACCTTCCCTTTCCTAGAGCCCCTTGCCTTTTGCACACAACAAGTTTTACTGCTAGTCACTTATCATCCCCTTTAACTATGAGAATTGTGGGTACTTGGAGGAACCTGGAAGATCAAAGGATGAAGCAGGAGGTAACTTAAGGAATCTATTACTCATTTAAGGAAGGTATCTATAATTTGGGGAGGGGGGAAGCTTGTCGGGTTAAAAACAACAGAAGTTGCAGAGCTCTGCCCCCAAATAATTCATAGAGTCCAGAATCCACAAGGAATTTGGCAACAGGACTACAGAAGGCATCAGGAAATCACCAATTTGCAATTATTTCTTTGAGGTCTCAATTTGAAATTTGGCACTGTGCCCTAAGTCAGGAAAGCAGGACAGAGTTCTGGTGATGAGGGAGATTTGTTGTATTAAAACAGAAGACTATTCTGTGTGTGTGTGCATATTCAGTCTTTTGATCTACAGCAAGCAATTGAGGAAGAGTAGCTTGGACCACAGAGCTTTATATCACCTCCAGTCCTGGGAGGAAGGGGTTAAATCACCCACCATCCAAGCACCTTCCGCTGCAATCCCACCAACGGAAGATCTCAGAACATCATATTGTACAGGCTTTTGTATTATTGCATTTATTTTGTTGGAATCCACCTCGGATCTTCAGAGGTAGGGAAAAAATAGTACATAAGAACTTAAAGAAGGAAATCAAGGGCAATTTGGCACCCTGCTCACTTTCATCTACCAAGTAACCCATATGGCAAACATACCTTGAGATTTTACATCCAATTACGCATGGACATCTTATGGCAGATTTTCTGAGCAATAAACCTTTAAGCATGACTGTGGATTCTGTGCCTGCCTTACACACCCTTTTATTTCCTCCAGTGTATTTATTCTGTAACTACAATTTTTAAAACCCATACTTTTCTAAATTGGGGTGGGAATGTCACTTGTGACATGTGAGGGGTGACGTTATCCAACATTCTTAAAAAGAAGAAAAGAACTTACTCTATTGCCCTATTGCAGCTGCGCAGAAGAGTTCAGCAAGAAGCTTCTATAGAATCATAGAGTTGGGACCTCCTGGGTCATCTAGTCCAACCCCCTGCACTTTGCAGGACACTCACAACCCTATCGCTCATCCACTGTCACCTGCCACCCCCTTGAACCTTCACAGAATCATTTCAATCTGCATGGTGCAGGCTTTGTACATGCATTTTAATATTAGTTCACCGAATGAAAAAGGAATAGAAAGGAATGCTGGCACATGGGGAAAACCCAACGCTGAAACTGACAATACTTCTTTAAAAAAGTGACTAGCAGCTGCAAAGCCCTGTTTCCATACTAGGAGATTCTCTGCTATGTTATCAACAACTGAAAAATGGGAGTTACACGATCTCATACTGGTCCATCATTGGCTCAAATGACCTGGAAAGCTGGAGAGGGGATGTTCTCGGTAGTGGAGTAGTATCAACTGAGTTCTTAGTATTTTAAGCAGCATCAAGCAGCATTGAGCACCATGGACACTGTTTTATGTCCAATTGAGGGTAAGCATTATTTGGGGTAATACTGGCTAAATGTGGGGCCAGGGTGAGTTTTCTGCAAAAACTGGTAGCCACAGTAGGCTGTTTGTTAATTACTGCAGAACATCTAGTTAATAAACTAGTTAACGCAGTGTCCTGTGTTCTTATCTTGGCATCTCGTGTCCTTATTTGAGGGTACAGGTACAACCAATATGTTAAATGGCCAATGTCAAGCTTCATCAGCAGAAAAACAAACTGTATGTATTTGCCCAGAGTTCACAGATCCGATGGGTTCTAATATACAGTCATTACTTAATTTTGAGGAAGAAAGTATTATCATTAACTGGTTAAAAAGTTTAAGGTGCTTTTTTTTTTTAAAGGAAACATTGCATAAACAATAAGAAAAGCTCTAATTATTGCATTTTGAAATATGGGGGGTTTATCCCATTTTAAGCACTTAACAACAAAATGCGGAGAAAGACAGACAAAATTATGTTCCAACCGTATACAATGAATAAGCCCAATGGGAAACTCTTTATGTAGTTATCAGTCGCAGTGAAATCTGCTTAGGAAAGCAACAAGTCTTTTGTTCCGTTGACAACAGTTATTACAATTAATTCATTTCGTGATTGGTACTTGCGCTGACTGACAAGGTGTTATTTTACCTCTGTAAAAAGTTAAAATGGTAATACCTGCATGCAAAACAACACAGCAAGCCTGCTATCACTCATGGGTGGGGAAAAAAGAAATACCCCACGCCTGAAGCGCTGTTCCAAACCACGTTCCCAGATTCTCCAGAAGTTCCTTTGGATTAGAAGAAGTTTGAGACTCTTCAAAAACTCTTTGCAAAGTTTTGAAAGATAGTGTTTGTGTGTGTGTGTGTGTGTGTGTGTGTGAGTAGAAGAAATATGAAAGCTAAGCAAATGCAGTAAAGAAGTCAAAGACATCCAGAGGCAGAAGACATGAAGCTCAACAAGAAGGAGGAAACCTCAGACATGAAATTTCAGTTCATGGGAGGACGTAGCTGCCTTATACTAGGTCAATTATATATTAGGGGAGGGGGACATTAATGAAGGCATGCTAGATCAATAGACTTTAATGAAACTTAAAATAGTAGCAGTAAGGTCAGTGAGAGAAGCACTAAACTTTCAGCAAGACGGCCACACAACAGGAAATGCAACAGGAAGATGTGTGCAGGTGTTTGGCAAATTCACCACCCCATCCTTCCTAAACTTCAACAAAATGGAAGGAAATTTTTCGCATTTTCATCACTCAAAACTGCACAGCGAAACCTGACCGTTTCAGGCACACCCTGGGCTCAGCCGTAACTCCGGGGATATTTTGCGAACTGCACTCATGAAGCTGCCTTTGCCCGAGACAGATAATGGGCGCAGTGGTTCTCAACCTTCCTAATGCCGCGACCCTTTAATACAGTTCCTCCTGTTGTGGTGACCCCCAACCGTAAAATTAGGCAAGGGTTCTTTCACAGAAATTAAACCGAAACTGACCAATGGCATGAAGATCCATTGTTCATGATTGGATATAAATTGATTTTTTCCCCCAGGGTTTCTCAGTTCAGCTCTGCCTCTTGTCCCACCAGGCTGATCTCGCTCTTTTCCGCTGCTCCAGACAGACAAACGCTCTATCTCGATCTACCCTGCAAGGCCGTTGTGTGGATGGTGCCTCCCTGGCCAAGCTGCTTGCCCTGCCACGACCCCTGTGAAAGGGTCATTTGACCCCCAAAGGGGTCCCGATCCCCAGACTGAGAACCACTGCATTGGTGTATCAAGTCAGCATTGCCTTCTCTGACTGGCAGCGGTTCTCCACTGTTTCAGGAGGAAGTCTTATACACCACCTACTACTGGATCCTTTCAAATGGAGATACCACAGACTGTGTATCTCCATGCAAAGTAGATGCTCTAACCCAGGGGTGGGCAAACTGTGGCCCTCCAGATGTCCATGGACTACAATTCCCATAAGCCCCTGACAGTATTTGCTGGCAGGGGCTCATAGGAATTGTAGTCCATGGACATCTGGAGGACCACAGTTTGCCCACCCCTGCTCTAACCAGTCAGCCACGGCCACACCCTGAGAAAGATTGTGCAAAGCATTGTGGGCCATTAGCTGCCAAGATGGTTGCAAAACAATACATTTTCTGAAGACAGTCAAGACAGTCAGATTCCTGCAGTGTTAGCAAATGACAAATAATCATTAACTCTGGCTACTTCGGAATATATCTACTTTTATTCTCCATTAAGGCTTGCTAAAGCATCGACTTAAGAGGGAATCATTATAAATCCCCATTTTGAATTTTTTTTTATTAGTAGTATTTATCACCTTCCCCAAATCAATTCTGCATTTTTTAAATTAAAACAAATGACTATTTGCGCTGAAATCAATATGAGTATACATGCCACTTTAAAAGCAAGACGGGTGGGGGGGGGAGTAGTGCAGGGGGAAGGGGGGAATAGATACCAAGAAAGATCATTCTTTGGCCGCACCAGTCCCATTTCGATATAATTCAATATTTAATAAATAGAATCGTCTGCGTCTTTGCAGGGAAACATCATAAAAAATGCAAAAGGTTTCATGGTCTCCAATAAACTTGTAGGAAACAAAGTGTTTCTCTATCCCCTCCATAAATGCCGCAACCTCGTGCTGTTTTGAGGCGGTCCACCCCCCCCCAAACCTTCTTTCCATGCATGAGAGTTTGCTCTGATTATGTATAAGAAAAGAGGTATGCATATTTAATGACTTTGGTAACAGAAAACTACTTTGTCTCTTTAAACTTTGGGGGCTTGATGTTTTGGAGAAGAAAAAAAAAAACGGCACCAAAAGAGAAACCTTATATAATACCTAATTTGTACATCTGTGGCTTCCCTCCGACTCCTATAGGCACCATATGTTTTTAATTATCATAATAGCCTTAAAGAACCTGTTCAAGGAGAAACACACATGATCCCTTTTATTGAGAGTTTGTAATTTAAACAGTTTTAACAGAAGAAGTCTGGCTGCAAGGGAGCGGCAGGCACAAAGGTCTAACCCCCCCCCCCCCCCCGTATTGACCTCTCAAAGTGGGCATTGGGATCCCACCCACGGAGGTGGGACTTCATTCTCCCTCCCCTAATAGAGGTAATTGGTCACATGTGAAATGGCTCTTCAGGACCTCAAAAAGACATAATCCCCAGCCTCGAATGAGTCAACGTTTCAAGCAGGGGCTGATACAATGGGACAAAGGTCAATAAATATTGCCATGAAACCATTCTGGGCTTTCTTCTGAAACCATGTGACCGGTTCTATCACCAGATCTCTGCAAAAGCCCACGAATACATGTGTTTCAGATTCTCGTTAGCCCTTTCAAATGTTGCAGGGTTAATCGCCCCCCCTCCCTTATGCAAATAGGAGACCCTAATCGGTTGGCTATTCTTGGGGGGTTGAAATTGAATTTAACAGGTTCAGTTCATTCCCAATTCCGGGACATCTGAACACATAATCAGTCCCATAATGTTATTAATTATCATTCAAGCAGGAGCCTTTGACGCTGGCAAGCCCCCACAAGCTCCCTTAGACTGCACCAATGACTCAAACATAAAACCCATTGGCATGAAAAAAAGCCACAGTCTTATGAACAACACAGAAATTGCAAATAAGCAGAGCACTGAACAAACATTCAGAAGCAGGAAATATACAGGAGAGAGGAAAATACAGACCTCCGTTGTTCGGCAAGTCAGAAACATAAATTGCAATATTCCACAAATTCAAAATAACTTAATTAGTAAAACCCCATAGATGTTACAAATAATTTGTCCTGAGGAAATGTTTGTGTCAAGAAATTAGCTAGGGCTAAAGGTCAGAGACAATGGTCAGACATTGGGATTTCTATACCCCGATGGCACCTAGTACCTTTTCCTTTAAGAAAATTCATGGATTATATATGGGTGGGTGTGTCATTTGTAAGTGTCATTGGCTTAGCTGAAGGGGAGACTTTGCCCACAGCTGAGCTTCCATCTTCCTGGTTCCACTTCGGGAAACTAAACAAAGAGGACCATTGAAGACCAGGAGCAAGAGTTGGGGTTAAGAGAAAGTGTGGTTCAGTGGTTGGTGTTCAGAACGAGAAACAGGGAGATCCCGATTCAAAGCCGCACTCGGACATGAAGCTCACTGGACGGCCTTCGGCCTTGAATTGTTATCTCTTTGCTAAACATAAGGTTGTGAAGATAAAATGGAGGAACTATGTGCACTACTCAAATCTCCCTGGTTTTAGATTGGATTAGATTAGGATAGACAGACAGACTAGGCTAGCTCCGTCTTCTCAGATCTTGGAAGCTACATGGGATCATTCGTGATCAGTATTTGGATGAAAGACCAGGGTCACAATACAGAGGAAGGCTATGGCATACCACCTCTGAAAATGTCTTGTCCTGAAAGCCCTGTGGGGTCACCACAAGTCAGCCATTGTCATTGCTGTGGAGCACCATTCCATTTGCACAATAAAGTGATAAGGTTTTGAAGAATTTTTCAATTTTTTTTTTAGCTTGCAAAAGAAGGATAATCAACAATTCTCAGGAATGATGGGCTAGGCAGGCCAGGTATCATGAAAGGCCAGGCATCATTTCTGAATAAATGATGTAATCCACAAGCCTTGTGGGATATTCCCATAGGAGCCAGTTTGGTGTAGTGGTTAGGAGTGCGGACTTCTAATCTGGCATGCTAGGTTCGATTCTGCACTCCCCCACATGCAACCAGTTGGGTGACCTTGGGCTGGCCATGGCACTGATAAAACTGTTCTGACCGGGCAGTGATGTCAGGGCTCTCTCAGCCTCACCCACCTCACAGGGTGTCTGTTGTGGGGAGAGGAACGGGAAGGCGACTGTAAGCCGCTTTGAGCCTCCTTCGGGTAGAGAAAAGCGACATATAAGAACGAACTCTTCTTCTTCTACTTGCCAGTTCTGCTTTCCATTATTGAAGTCCGTTTGGCGGGTGATGCTTCCAAAATGATGTGTCTCTTTATAAACTTGAGCTTCCTACCTGAACAGGTCCCTGAGCATTCGGGGAGGGCGGTATACAAATATAATAAATAAATTAAATAAATAAACATTGGCTATTTTGGAAGGGGAGGTGGTGGGTCAACAAGAACATGTATGGTCCTATCACCCGATAAATGTTTAACACATTTACAAACTATGTTAAAAATTAATTAACTCCAACCCATTCAGGAAACCCTCCCAAAGCTGCCAAGAAACCCCAAGATTTTATGAAACCTTGCTTGAAAAAGCCCAGCCTAGAGTTTTCACAGTACAGGATTGACTGCATGGGATGGATATTAATGACATCCATTCTTGGGTGATTCTGTTCCTACCTGGCAGATTGGTTCCAGAAGTTGGTTCAGGAAGACAGCTGCTTGGACAGCGACACAAATGCTCTGGTATCCCCCATAACGTTCCACTGTGCCTCCCGTGCTTTTCATCATCTACATGAAACCACTGAGAGGGGCCATCTAGGAAACGGGAGCAAAATGTAGGCAGATCTCCAAGCCCTGTTTCTGCTTTTCAGCTGATTGGGGTGAGAAAGTAGATGTTCAAAAGAAGGAATGGACTGGATGAGGGCCAACTGATGGAATATAATCTACGTGGGCATAGGGTGACTGCTTACGTTGGTAGGACACCAGAAAATGCTTTGGAGCACTGTCGATAAAAAGAAAAAATGGAATGTGTAGAGATCCTTCAGAAGAGATACTACTGCTGGTGAAAAATGGCCTTTAGGTTTGGGGTAGGGTTTAGATGTAGGATGTAGGAACAAGCATAGTCTCATATAGTATAGTAACATGCACTCTGTGTTTTCCAGTTTGATAGGCAATTTTATCTTTCTCTGCCTAATTTCCCTGCTGCATAGAGCTGGCCCTGGTCCCTGCATCAAAAGCAGGGGGAGCACAATATCATGCGTGGGGCCAGATGTGATTGGTCATGCATGGTGCTAACTTTGCAGTGTATGGGCACTGCTGAATACCATATCTATGGTTGTCTCCCAATCTCATTGTCACATTAGAACTTGACTTTCTGTGAGCACCCCCTAGAGGATGGGAGGGATACGAATATCTACATTTGCCAAGACATCTAGCATACAGTATATTAGGACAATCCAAAAATGCAAATAATTAAGCTTCCGTTATTGAGAATTTTGCTACAATACATGTAATGGAACTCTGAAGGCATTTGTTCTAATCCTTACATCTTCTCCCACCCCTTTCTGTCTGATGTGTTTAGGCTCACCTGTGACCCCTTACATTTTCCACTTATTCAATGCTCTTAGAAAGACTCGCTTTCAGGCATGAAAAACAAAAGAATTGCTGTGATTTCTACCCTATTTAAGAATCCCCCGTTCTCAAATACCATTGAAAGGCTCCTCTAAATTTCTTTTTTAAAGAGATTGCACCAGTACCACTGAGATCCCATCTGCAAGGCAGCGCAATGCATGAAGCATAAAACACCAAATTCCCACAGACGGCATCTGTCTTACTGCAAACAATGGGCCATTATCTTGTAAATAATTCTGATTAAACTCCAGGATTCTCCCCAAACAAACAGAAGGGGAGCTGGTGGTGAGAAAGGATGGCGTGGAAATGCCTGGGCTCTTTCTTTAGTGTTCATGATCAAGGTACAATCCACGGGGAACTTCCTTCTGACGAACACCCATTGAAATGAATGAGACTTTCGTAGGATAAGTTCTCAGGGGATTGTGCCTCGGATTTTTAACTAGGAATATCTTCACCTACATCAAGCATGTTTTGTCTGTGTCACATGACCCAGTTTACAGAGCTGACACTCAAACTTCAAATAAGGACAAATTCTCACCTTCAGCATTTACAGGTTTGGGAAAGATCCTTCATTTGCTGTTGTTAATAGTGAGCAATGAGAGTTGGGCATGGCTCCTTTGTAATGTTTATTTCTATCTCTCCATCCATCCATCCATCCATCCATCCATCCATCTCAAAGGTGCCCCTAATGCTGCATACTCAGCTGTACTCCAAGTATACGGATCATATCTGGGCCATTACTAAGAGGTCAATCAAGTAGAGCTGTCATTTCCCTGTTCCCTAAAACCAAGCGCAATGGTGTGAACTGTTTGCTGATTATTATACAAATTAAAGAGCATCCATTCATTGTCAGACTCTCTATTCACTGTTTTGAGCCTTCTTGGGCACCACTGAAAGAAGTTGAGGATGATTTTGAAGACACCGTTGTCACCTGACCATTCTCTGAGGCCTAGATCTATTCATCCTATCTTCTCAGACAATAGCAATGTTTATATCATGGTTGTGAGCCCCCTCCCCCCAATAAATAGAACACTTTAGGGTTTAAATTTGGACCAGGAAGATACGGATTGAAATCCTCATTCTGCCATCAAACTGAGTAAAGAGGGAAGTAAAGGTAAAGGTAAAGGTATCCCTTGTGCAAGCACTGAGTCATGTCTGACCCTTGGGGTGACGCCCTCTAGCGTTTTCATGGCAGACTCAATACGGGGTGGTTTGCCAGTGCCTTCCCCAGTCATTACTGTTTACCCCCCAGCAAGCTGGGTACTCATTTTACCGACCTCGGAAGGATGGAAGGCTGAGTCAACCTTGAGCCGGCTGCTGGGATTGAACTCCCAGCCTCATGGGCAAAGCTTTCAGGCGGCTGCCTTACCACTCTGCGCCACAAGAGGCTCTTTTTAAAAGAGGGAAGTAAAATACAAATTACATAACAGGAAGGCTTTAAAAACCATATACTGTATAAGCTTTATCACTCACCCAATTCTCCTCCTTCCTACAACCCCCAACTCACATGAAGAAGTGGAGGTTTTTATATCCCGCTTTTCACTGCCCCAAAGGAGTCTCAAAGTGGCTTACAATCACCTTCCCTTCTTCTCTTTATGATAGCCCTCTTTAAGTATTTCAAAGGTTGCCACTTGGAGGAGGGCAGGATGCTGTTCCCTTTGGCTGGAGAGGAGAGGACACGCAGTAATGGGTTTAAACTACGATATAGGCTAGATATCAGGAAAAAAATTTCACAGTCAGAGTAGTTCAGCAGTGGAATAGGCTGCTTCAGGAGGTGGTGAGCTCCCCCTCACTGGCAGTCTTCAAGCAAAGGTTGGATACACACTTTTCTTGGATGCTTTAGGATGTTTTGGGCTGATCCTGCGTTGAGCAGGGGGTTGGACTAGATGGCCTGTACGGCCCCTTCCAACTCTATGATTCTATGATTCTCCACACAACAGAGGCTCTGTGAGGGAGATGGGACTGAGAGCGCTCTGACAGGACTGGTCTGTGAGAACAGTACTATCAGGACTGCGACTAGACCAAGGTCACCCAGCGGGCTGCATGTGGAAGAGTGGGGATTCAAACGCGGCTTGCCAGATTAGAAGCTGCTGCTCTTAACCACTGCCCCAAGCTGGCTTTGTCCATATAAGCCTCACGGTCCCTCATGTAGCTTTTTAAAGGTTTAGTCTTGTATCCTCTTTCAGTAAAAAAGCTCGCTGGATCCAACCCATTACATACATCCAAAGGCAGGTGTGGTTATGTGATGCTGAGAATTCTCTCCCAGTTCTGTAGAAATACGGGTCCAGTGATACTTTCCTTCAAAAGGGAAAAATGTATTTGTAGTTATAACGATCTTCCAACTTTTAAAATGTCATCTCTTTAGGGTTGCTATGTTTCTTAGTGAGGGGAAGTGCGGTCTAAATAAGAGAGAGAACAATCTCACACTGAGTCTGGATAAATGTTACAGTTATCTCACAAATGGTGCATTATTTCCAGCCATTCCAAAATAATCTAATTGTTCTACTGGTGAACTACAGATTTTTCTCAGTATGACACAGAACACTCAAATGTCAGGTCCTGACTCATGGTGTTTGGATGGCATAAACAAAGAAGTACCAATATGTTACTCAGAACTGAAAACATTAAGGAAGGAATGTCGGGGAGGGGACAGACTGGTACAAGCAAGTGGAAAAGATCCCAGGGCTGGGGGAAAACCTCGTCCAGGAAACGGAAGGCTTGCCACTAGACAAAATTGAAAGAAGTGGGCATAGTGGATTTTAAGCCATCTAAGGATCGTAGAATCATAGGGTTGGAAGGGACCTCCTGGGTCATTTAGTCCAACCCTATGCAGGACACTCACTATGCAGGACACTCACAACCATCTCGCTCATCCACTGTAACCTGCCACCCCCTGGAACCTTCACAGAATCAGCCTCTCTGTCAGATGACTATCCAGCCTCTGCTTAAAAATTTCCAAAGATGGAGAACCCACCACCTCCCGAGGAAGCCTGTTCCACTGAGGAACCACTCCGACTGTCAGGAACTTCTTCCGGATGTTCAGCTTGGAGTGGCATGAAGGCTGGTGTGTTTCTGCCATCAAGTTGCCGCTGAATGATCACTGTCTCGTGGGGTCTTCAAGGCAAGAAGCATTCAGAGGTAGTTTGCCTTTGCCTGCCTCCGTATCATTACGTTGGTCTCCCATCCAAACGCCACCTTCTGAAGTCTGCCGTGATTGGCTTAGCCTGGCCTATTCACCTCAAGGCAGTCTAAGCTACTGAACATTAGACCCCTTCATGTGCCTATAAAGGAATATCTCTGCCCTGAATTTAGTGCCCATTCTTCTCATTCTGTTTTCCCCACAGCACAGCTTTTTGAGAAGGTTTGCATACAACATTTGTGATGGGCTGGACCAGAATCCCCAGGGTACGACACAGCACGACTGAGTCTGGCTGAATTACTTTTGATTTCCATCAGGGAAAGAGGACGAACACTTGCAAAATGTCCTCTCCGGCACCTGCTTTCGGATACTTTGGTTCCGCTATCCAATTATTACATTACGAAAGAACAAAAGACGTGCCAGTGCTTTTCACTTTAACAAATTGTTCGTTCCCTTCAAGGTATTGAGGGAGGGGCGGGGTGGGGGGATCACAATTGGTCGCACCTCTCAGTTTTGCTGGGGGGGGAAAATATACCTCAAGCAGGATTCTTGTCATTCAGTGGACAGAAAACCGTTCTGTCAGTTCTGTTGCCGAGCGAATTAACAAAATGACTCCAAACTATACTAATGTTCAACAGCTTTTTAATTTTTATTAGCAACACCAAGATAAGTTATTGAAGCATTGTTTTTAGTATTGTTTTACATTCCATTCAGAAATGACCTAACTTGGAACTCCATATACATTTAAAGATAAAGTGTGACACCTATTCAGGAAGCAACAATTATTAAAACTTACATGCCTTCATTACCAGGAAACCTTAATATATTTTCTAATTACTTCCAACAATACTCTATTTCAAAGCACATGATAACCCAGCAGAAGTTTACACATTTCACTTCAACCACAGGTTTGAGACTGGGGCTGTCGGCGTGTTTGTTCAATGAATTTCACTACCATTTCTTGATGTTAAAAAAAAAAAAGAAAGAAAATAAGGAAAAAGTACAACATTGAACTGGAAGCATTTCTCAAAAGAACAGGGGGGGGGGGAACATAACTACAATCATTCTTTCCCGCCTAAAGTATTATAAAATTTTGAAACTATTTTTAAAACTCAAGTAGAAATGACAATAAATAACCTTTTTAAAAGGAAGTTTATCACTTTTAATGGCAGTCCGATCTCTAGACTTAGATGCCTGTATAACAGAACATGATTACAAAGACTTTGATTTTGTATTGCTGCAATAACATGTTATTATTAACACACATATTAATTCCTACATTTTGACAAATATATAGAAACTCCTTTCTCTGCTTTAGAGAGTTAACAGAGGAAGAGGTAATTTACATTGATCCTCAACAATATAATTATCAAGGAACATGAGAGGAAAAAAGCAGCAATTCAGAAATTCAGCAATTTAACACATTTTTTTACAACAATTTATTCAAAATAATGGAGATTTCAAAGACAATATTATTTCTGAAAAGGGCTATATGTGCAAAAAAAAGGTGCTGCATTTTTTTTTAAGGGGGGAACTATCTTGGAGGACCCATTGAGGGGTGATGCGTACTCAAGTGCAAGTCTAACTAATTTTGACAGGAGTTGCACACATTTTGGAATGCTTCCTTAGAAGAAGAAGAAGAGTTGGTTCTTATATGCTGCTTTTCTCTACCCAAGGGAGTCTCAAAGTGGCTTACGTTCGCCTTCCCTTTCTTCTCCCCACAACAGACACCCTGTGAGGGAGGTGAGGCTGTGAGAGCCCTGATATTACTGAAGAAGAAGAAGAGTTGGTTCTTATATGCTGCTTTTCTTTACTCGAGGGAGTCTCAAAGTGTCTTATGTTCGCCTTCCCTTTCCTCACCCCACAACAGACACCCTGTGAGGGAGGAGAGGCTGAGAGAGCCCTGATATTGGTCAGGACAGCTTGGTCAGGACAGCTTTATCAGCCCCGTGGTGATTTCAAGGTTACCCAGCTGGTTGCATGTGGGGGAGCTCAGAATCGAATCCAGCATGACCAGATTAGAAATCCGCACTCCTAACCTCTACACCAAACTGGCTCTCATGCTACAGGCTCCTGTATAGTCCTATGGGTCCAATGACATTCAAATCCTTACTTTAGTAGGCTGGCACATCCATCCAAGAAGGCATGGGGTTAGGATACCATGCGGACTGAATTTGAAGAACTTTGGATTTGGAGGTGATAGCCTATACTTCAGAAAGGTATTTTTTAGCCCAGAAGAGCACAGGCCCCAAAAGTACCAAACCACCATATATGCCAGGGGTAGTCAAACTGCAGCCCTCTAGATGTCCATGGACTACAATTCCCATGAGCCCCTGCCAGCATTTGCTGGCAGGGGCTCATGGAATCGTAGTCCATGGAGATCTGGAGGGCCACAGTTTGACTACCCCTGATATATGCTCATGACCCTCCAGTCTGTTGCTAGAGATATCATCCCATTATTGCAACTGAAATCACACAACCCATTTCTTGTCTAATTTTTATGATATCGTATGCACTGCCTACCTGAAAACTCACACACACGCAGGCAGGTTTAAGACTGCTGGGCTTAAAATACGCTAAGCTCTGTGTTGGCTGTGGACTGAGATCCGAGGACTAACTTTAAAACCTGTTGGCTTCAGTGCTGGGGGTGACAAAAGGCAATATGGATCAACTGCCATAGGTGCCTGTGCTCTTATATGCGGTGTGGCGTGGAATGTGTTCACAGGCAGGGAAGGGCTGAGAACAGAGTTGCAAGAACTGCATGGAGGCGCACAGGGGCTTGCTTTGGTCCATGGTCCGTCAGCTACAAACAAGATCTTTAATCTGGAGTGAGTATTGATTCTTTTGTTCTCTGCTCACTATTGCTAAAATGAAGGCGGACTCCTATTACATAGAAGGAAAGAGCAAATAAAATCACGGTGTAAAGGGTGAGGAAAATGCACCATCTCCCTTCTTGTTCTGTCCCGAGATTCTAAATCACAAGAGGGTGGTTAAAGGTTGTTAAGAGATACATAGTCTGTTCTGAGCACGCCCACTTGGAATGCTGGATTTCCTAGCGACCCATGCAACATCTCAATTCAGAGTTTGGGGGGGGGGGGGATGAAAATAAATGTTGAAAACAGCTAAAACCTAACAACTTGAACAGGGGCCTTGCTGCAGAATTGGAGCCCTATTGTAACTTTAGATGGCTATGTGATATATTGATAAAAAGGATAGGCAAGAAAGAGGGATAAAATTTACATTACGTTTGAACCTTACGGAGAATTTTTATAAGATGATGTATAGGTGGTATGGAATGCCAAATAGACTTGGCAAAAAGTATAAAAATGTTTTGAACAAGTGCTGGAAATGTGAACAATTACCAGGAATGTTTTATCACATGTGGTGGACTTGTAGTAAAGCAAAAAAGAAAAAGAAAAAAAGAGAGTACAAACACACAAGACTCTAAAGATTAACCTACAAATTAGACCAAAAATATTTTTGCTACGGTTGATAAAGAAACATGGGACTTTGCTCTTATACATAATAACAGCTGCGTGATCACTGTATGCTCAGGATTAAAAAAAAACACAAGTCTACCTACCATAGGCGACTGGTAGAAATGGCTAAACGTACATCCTTGTTTAGAGAAAAAACCAACAACTTCTTTCATGATGAACTGGAAAACTCATAGACTCCTTGCAGTGTGGAGACAAAAAATGATTAGGCGACTTGTGGCTTTAGAGTTTAATGAAGATAAGCGGTTGAGATATTTTCAAAGAGACCTGGATATCAACGATAAACCTGAATCAATAAGCGACGATTTAAGGCGTGGGCGACTGGAAACTCACAAATTTCTTGTAATGGGACCGATGCGTCTGTCCTTCGCTCTTTCTTTTCCTTTTCCTGTTATTTCCTCTCTCTCTCTCTCTCTCCTATCTGTATTGAAACTGCTTCTAAAAAATTATTACTCAAAAATTTTAAGTTGCCAAGAGACAAAGAGGGGTGGTGGTGGAAACCACACTTAATAATGGGAGGGGTAAGAGTGCGAGAGGCCAAACACTGGGCACTTCCCTGCTGCCTAGGAAGTCACTGTTGATTCCGACAGTAGCTTTCTGAGCCAAAAATGTGCAGCAAAAAGGAAAGTAACATAAACAAGGCTAAATGTCAACAGTGTTTGCAGACTTACTGACACCACTCATTTGTTTGTACTGAAATGACTAGCGGACCATTTGGCAAACACGACGCTCGGCTCAGACCAGCCCGCTGCATCCAGGAGTGCAAACTTCGTTGGGCTGGCTGGCATTCGACTTAATTAAAAAAGGAAGGAAGCCATATGAGTTTGGTTGGAGATTGCCACGCAAATAGCAGGGCATTATCCACAACAGCCGCTGAAGCCCTTCATCACTCAGGCCAGGTTCCGATCTCGGGTAACGCAGACAAAGACTAGGAGTGACTTCATTAAGAAATAATTTCTAACCAAAAAGGACGTTGCACCAGATTGAAGACCCAACGAAGCTGGTAGAAAAGTCAATCTGGAAGTGGGGGGGGGAACCCAAATTTGCCAATAAGCCTGAAAAAGAAGGGTGCTAAATAGGAAGGATGGCAAGAGGGGGGGGGGTCATCTTTATGTTTCAGATCATAGGTGACTGTTCCTAAAGAGAATACAACTCGTGTGCATTGAGGAACTATTGCAATATTCAGTGAAAGGAGCCTAGGTACTAGGCATGAAAAGAAGTAAATTCCTTTGCTGTGAGAAAGAAGTGAATTTGCCCTGTTTAGATAACACACTTTGACTGTCACATATCAAAGAGATTGGGAAAATAACACTCGGAGAGAGACTATTCACCTCTGCTTCATCGTAAGTGTCTTGAATCGACCAGATTTCTGTGGACACGGAGAGACACTTTGCCAGTTCCAACCAAGCACTGCCTCTCGTGCTGTTCTTGGGCTTTCCCTGGGAATCAATATGAGGAGGGAAGTAAGGAAGACACAGCACACTGACAAAAATCCCTTCTGTCCGCATCAGTATTCTGCTGGATCCAAGCCCGTGTACTGCACAGAGGGGCTGAATGAAGGGTAAGCCACGAGGTTGATCAGAGGTTAAGCTACAGGGTTAAGCTATTGCTCAATACACTTTTCCTCGTCTCGAAATACACTTTTGCATGTGCTCAAAGCCCCAGCGGGTTGGCTTGTGAAACCCATTCAATCAACCAGGCTGTCAGGATGGATCATTGCTTGGCCCTGACGTGTGACTCAACAAGGCACTGCTCAAAGTTAGATCGTTACCCTAATCGGTTGGCAATGGAAGAATGGCACCGAACTCTTTCGTTCATTTGACACAATCATCAAGGTGTTTCTAGGAGTCAGCGCATGGCAACCACAATATGCCAGTACAGATCCAATCGTATCTAAAAAATGTTCATCAAATGCTAGCAGCAGCTAACGGGGATAGGCAAAGCTAACCCAATGTCACTAGATCTAGGAAACTCAGCAGGGTTCAGTCTGGATAGTTTTTGGATGGGGGGCCACCAAAGGAAGTCTAGAGTTGCTACCTTGGCAAGCCACCTTTGTTTGCCATTTGTCTTGAAAACGAGACACCGTAAATCCGTTGCAGCTTGATGGCACTGCCCATCACCACCACCACAGCAGTTGCTTGGTATAAAATGGATTGCCCATTGGTAGCTTGCCTTTTCTAAAGGGGCATTTAGTGATGGTGTTGGAATCCACCTATGAAAGATGGGATCTTTCAACTCATTTAATCATTTTTTTTTTGCATGCTGCAATACTAAATCAATATTGGTTAGGGAAGGCCAAATGTTACCAGGAAGAAAAGCGATATTTGTTTCTGCTATAGCAGTGAATGAAAGACTCACCATGACTTGAAGCTTCAAAGAAACCTGCTGATATGGAAAATGTGTTTTTGCAGGACGAGAAGTGACTTCTCATGTGTCCGACACTCTTCTTTCAGAACCTATGCAAGGTGCTTTATAAGCTCTTTTTAATTTATCTTTATAACATCTGATTAAGGCCAGTAAACGTCAGTTTACCAATGGAGAGGCAAGTTGGGCTGGGAGACTAAAATGACATTCCATGGAATCACCAGGCAAAACCAGTATAAAAATGGGTAGTGGTTATTGAATTGGCCTGTTGAAGGTTAAGTTTTGTGTTGCAACTTTATATACAATCAGATCAGATGGTTACTTCCACTACCATCTAGTTTAAGACAGCATAATACATAAAACATGTGACATACATATCGTGTTCAAAACTGACGTTATCAACATCAGGGTAAGTGTTTTGCCAATCCTTTATATGAACACGAGGCGTCTCATCTAAAGCGTTTTTTAAGACGAAACGGGAGAGCAACAAACCACAGAGGAAATAGTAAGGAGCAAGCTAATGAAAGTATACAAATTCCTGAATTTTTGCAGAGACATTCGCTAAGGCCTTGTGTTTAAAAAGTGAGGTGCAGCCTCCTCCCTTTTGTTCTATCCTGTACACATATCAATTCAACCAACTGGTACTTCTACGGATCATTAGATTGTCCTTCCATTTGCTTATCCATGTGTCCCGTTCCAATTTTGCAGAAGTGAACAGAACACAGGACAATCGGGGGGTGAAAAAAACGTTGGCAACCATAAAGACCAGTTTGCCATCGAAGGTCCCATGTTTTCCCTCTGGGCGTCTTCTACGTGGTGTCAAAAATGAATCTGGGCAGCTTTTGTAACGTCTGAGAAGGAAGGATGTCTTAATGGAAACCAAAATTGTTTGCTGCACAAATGTTGTGCACAGAAGCTGATCCATATTATTGGTTTCGAAGATAAAATAGATAAAACCAAGTCTGGATCGATTGCTATTGTAAGATGCGGCATGTGAGTTAACCCATAATGATCTTACTCCCTACAAATCCCAAAACAAAAGGCAAGCAGTGCCATTGATCGGTGAATGTTTCTCATGCCCGGCGTGAAGGTGAATGCCTCGGATAACAAAAATGGAGATATTGTGGTCTCCAAACACACAAAGACGAAACTGGGAACCCCAAAAGAAACAGTCTTGATGAACCTTTTTTTTTTCTGAGCTGAGAGTCAGAAAGGTTTGAATGAGATGACGGGGGAGATTCGAACAAGACACCGGTATTAATAGACTGCTTTTGACTAGTCAACATCACATACATATTGGGTGAATCACTCCCATTTAAACATTCATTGAGGCCATGGGATAACATAAAATGCCAGTAGATAGAACAACACTACAGAGGGCGAGTTTTCCCAGTTAGTTAACATCTCAGCCAAATAACACAGCTAAACTTAACGAAAGAGTTGCCTTTGTTCAACAAACTGATTCAATACGAATGTTAACTTCAGCAACACCTATGGAATTTGCCTGCGCATACCAAGTGCACGAGCACAGTCTGCTCCACATAGTCTGGAACCGAAGATTCTTGATCATGTGGAGACTCGGTTCGGAAATTGTGCTTAACACGTGTGAGGATTAGAGCTAGCAGGCATGACCTCATTTCCCCCCTTCCCCCTTTTGGTCTAGGTGTCCACATAAAATGCCTGTGCATCATGTAGACCGTTTATGCACTGGAGGTTTCATGCCGGGCTGCAGGCTGGAGTTTTAGTCGTGGCAGGTTGCCCCACCTCTTCCTGCAGCCACATGGGGGAGCACTTGGCCTGGTGCACGTTGTCCGCCCCTGATTTGCGCTCCTGCACAGGAGCTGGGGCAGTGAAGTTCCCAGTGCATAAACGGTCGTAAAGACGCATGAATTACTGCATAGGAGCCATGGCTCACTGATACAGCCCCTGCTTTACAAGTAAAAGGTCCCGAGTGTTAACTCTGGTCGCTCCAGTGAGCAACAGGGTCTTGGAAAGCCATGCCCAGTCTTCATTCACAGTATTCCAAAGGTTTTACTCAGGATATGGCAGCTTCATGTTTATTTGTATTCACTGTAGATAAATACAAATATACATGAAAAGGGGAAGGGAGGGATGAACCTGGGCTACCCCTGCAGCCATTCCATTTACCATTTAAGGAGTGGAAGTACAAAAGCTTGGAGCCAGTGCAAAACTACTACTTGTGCTAGAGCTCTTGAGTAAGTGGAAGTACAAGAAAAAGACGGTTGGTCAAACATACAGTATCTCCACTTGCATTTCTGCTTGCGCAAGATAGTACAACTTCTGAGCACTGAACTATATAAGGAGGCAGGTGCTAGGGGTTGCACAGAGTTGTACACAAGAGGAACTGTGCTAAGTCGATTTATGTTTCTGCATGGGCACTGAACATACAACTCATATATTTGCTATGTACTTTGTATGCCAGCCTTTTTCAACCTTTGACCCGTGGAGGAAGCCCTGAAATATTGTTCAGGCTTCAAGGAAACCCAGAAGTGGTGACTTGAAGTGATAACCATCTTCAAGTATTTAAAAAGGTGTCATAGAGGACGGAGCAGAATTGTTCTCTCTTGCCCTGGAGGGATGGACCAGAACCAATAGGATGAAATTAATTCAAAAGAAATTCTGTCTAAACATCGGGAAGAAGTTCCGGAGAGTTAGAGCGGTTTCTCAGTGGAATAGGCTTCGCCGGGAGGTGGTGGATTCTCCATCTTTGGAAACTTTTAAACAAAGGGTGGATAGCCATCTGACAGAGAGGCTGATTCTGTAAAGGTTCAAGGGGGTGGCAGGTGACAGTGGATGAGCGATAGGCTTGTAAGTGTCCTGCATAGTGCAGGGGGTTGGACTAGATGACCCAGGAGGTACCTTCCAACTCTATGATTCTATGGTCCCTCCAGAGAAGTAGCCATGGGAGCCAGCCAATAAAGCAATCCATCATTTATGGTATCTATTGTGGAGAAAGAGACTAGGCCCGTAGAGCAACAGGGGAAGTGGACTCGGGCGATGGCTAGTGATGTCAGCGGCCATCCAAACTTTTGGGAAAGACTGTCTTTCCTCACAGAACTCCGGGGTTCCCTGGAACCCTAGTTGGGAACCCCTGCTATTTGTAGTACTCCTCCCCCCAACATCTATCTGCTGAGCGGTAATACAGTTAGGAGACGCGGGACTACTAAAAGTCGTAAAACGGTACTAATGCTAATAATATTAACAGTGATGGGGTGTATGACATAACTGGAGGCCAATAAATCGGTATGTTTCTCAAACTCTGAACACAGTCCTGCCCCCAAATTAGGAACTGGGAAACTTGAAAGTTTCGGGATTTATTTTCTTTTGGACAGCCCTCTCTTTATAATCATGAGGCTGAATAGCTATTAAAAGGAGAGAATGTGGGACTTTCAATCTGCATAACATTAGCAGCTGTCAATATTTTTCATACTGTCAGAAATCCCATAGTATTTTTTTCCCCTTCTTCTTCTTCGTTTTTGACAACTTGGAAAACATTCTTTGCGCCGCATAGTGATGGGTGCCGTGCTCAGAAAGACACCCTTCGGGGTATGGAGCCATCCTACATACTCCTCCGTAGCTCCGAAACAGACACATCTGTCATTTTGCTGGATTCTGTCATTGGAACTGCACCTAGCTACGACCTGGCATTTTGAATATCAAGAAGCCAGCAGGTGAGCATTGGTTTTCGATCACTGGTAGCCTTTACAGGCAGGGTTTGTCGCACCATGAAGGGAGGCTGGTAAGATGCAAAGAAAAGGGAACGTTGCTGTTGTCTTCCAAACTAACAGCCCCTTTCAATAACTGCGATTTAGAACAATAGAAAATTAAAGGGCGTGGAGCTCTATACATCATTCTCCCTACATTTATTATAACGTGACTAGGGGCCAAGCCCGTTGCATTCAGGAATACAACAGGCACTAGATTAAGGGGATGGAGTGGAACAACTTTGCGAATGGCCTCTCCTTCCCCCCAGGACCTGGAAAGGCTTCAGGCAGCTATTACGGAACTCACCAGCAGGGGCAGCTGTCACATGGCAGGGATCTGCAGCCTCCGAGCCTCAGAGGGAAGTGGAAGGAGGAGGGGGTGGTCGGGGGTGGGGGACGGAAGGCGATTGGCTGGCCGCTGGGCAAACAGGCAAGCCTGTTGGAGGAGAAGGAGGCACTCAGGAGTGGGACAGCCGCCCTGAGTTGGTGTTAAGCACTGAGTGGCATTTGAGACACTCCTCCAACGAGGCCTTACTAGAAATATATTATGTGGAACAGATTATTACTTCTATCAAATAGGCCTCTGGCCCAATGCAACCATCTCCGGTTTAGCAAATCAGCGAGACTACATTTCCCAGAAAAGCTTTTTGTTTGGTTTCTAGTAGCCCTAGATTTGTGAAAAGGTCACAAAGGGAACAGGTGGCATTGCACTGTCCCCCTCCCCCTCCCCCAAGTGCTGTTTTACATTGCTTCCTGCATGCTTTCCCTCTCCGGGTTAATTTGCTAATGTTATGTGGATGAAGCTAGGAATCCCAGAATCCACCATGATTAACCCAATCCAACAAAGATTTCCATGGGTTTCTATCCTCATATTCAGAAGGACATATGGAAGATCAGAACATATATACTGCTACTACCCTCCACGGCACCTTGCTTAGCTGACCGGAGCCCCTAGAATTTTGCACCCCTATCCTCCCCTGGCTCGGGTGATACCACTGAATGCCATGTCTCCTGACCATCCACTTGGACGCTGGCGTATCAGCCTACAACGTAGGCATTACTCATTACTTCAACTTACTGTCCTGGCACAGCACGCGGTAGGCATTTTGGACACAAATATTGCAGGTCTCGCATTACATCTTCAGAACGGCTGTTCTAAGCGTACACCTGATAGTGTGAAGTGGGAATTTGACAAATGCATGTTTGCAAACACATGTTGTCATTTACGCATAAGGAGGCTGGGCAGGGCTGGACCTGTAGGGACACACTATGAGTTGTTTTGGGGTGCCAACGACACGCCTGACAATTAGTGAGGCAGGACAATCGAGACCAAAAATGAATAACGTAATTACCTTTTTGTTATTCCCACTGCTATGCATGAACAAAAATAAATCAGCCTGGTGTTTTTCTTATAGCTTCTGATATCCTTGAAGACTACAAAGCAGATGTTAGAACACAGATTTGCCTAGATTCTCTAGCCCTGTGCACTCAATAACCCTATGAACATGTAAGGATAGAGAGCTCTGCCTTGCTTCCTGCCATTGTGTGGATCACCTGACCTCTGCATGGGTGACCGTACAGAGGGAATGGCCACACACGCCCACCCACTCCCCTCCCTGGTGATCACCATAGCTGGTTTGGAAGCATTGTTGATTTCAAGGAGGGGGAGTTCATATGGCCCCTTCTTATGTGCGGTAGCCCCTGCAGATTGCCAAGGGATCATAGGGAGATTGGGGGATGGAGTCCCACTCTCGTTTCCTCTCCTCCTCCCCATGCACTCAGTGAATGTGTGGGGTTTTCATATGCACCAGCTTCCTCTCTCTCCCCAACAAAAGATGACTGAAAGCCACTCTTGCAATTTTGTGGAAGGGTTCGACATTCAGCCAAAATCCACCATATGTCTCAGTCTTGAGGCTTACATGGCAGCAGCTCGTACGAGAAGTAAAAATGGGAATTTACATTAAATTACAGTAAACAAAAAAAGACAGCTTAAGATGGCCTCTTCCTTGCTGAATTCAGGAGCCAATGAGTGGTGACAACGGGCCCGAGACCTGCTGTATGCTTTGGACAAGCAGTACAATCCTGTGCCTACCAAAATGATGGTAGCAGCCGTGCTCATGGCAAGATGGACCTCTTCAAATTACCTGGGCAACATGATATAAGTGGGGGACTTCACCTATCCTAGATAAGGGAAACACACAACTTCATGACTTCAAAAACCATTAGTCACTGGGGAAAGTGGTTATATGTACCAACTCAAAGACAATGGCATATCTAGTGAGGGGTATGTTTAAATTTGAATGCCTACAACTAGGGTATTAATTGGGTGATCTGGCATTTGAATAATTTCTTTGAATAAAGTCACTGAATAAGCGAATTGCCTAGCTTTGTTTTGTTTTGTTTTGTTTTATGAGAAGTTATGGTTTGGATGCATGATTTTGGAAAACCCTGTTAAAACTATGCACTGAAATGGCTCAATGTCTTATTTAAATATATAATTCATAAGATCCTTGAGAATGCTCTGTCCAGCCCAATTCAACATAAAAGGCAGGGGGAGTTTTGGGAAAGACAGCTAGATTTGGGAAAGCCTCCAGTATTTTTCCTAAGTTCAAATGCTGAAAAGTTTGCAAGTTACCACGTCAATTTAACCAAATAAAAATCAAATTGATAAAAATGAAGCAGCAGATGTCCTGATCACATAATCTTAAGTACAAACATCTTATGTAAATGCTAATCTAATTTAAAACTACATGATGCATTTTTTTTAAAGGCCAGGGCCACACATAAAGGCCACATATGCGTGCAAGGAACACCATCATAACAATGGAGATCCATGCACTGTAACAAAGGAATGGGTTGGATCCAGCCTCAGTCTTATCCAATTCCCCTCTATCCCACAGCCCCTATCCCACATGGTCTTTGACCACATAGGTCCCATGATCCCCCACTGTAGAATTGTTGGTGTGATCCATTCTCTCCCCCCCCCTTTTTTTTTTGCCAATTGAAAAGAAAAATAAATTAAAATGGCGGGATCCAACCCAGTATACTTATTTCATCACATGGTTTTTGAACATTTTGAAAGCCGAATTTACTAACAAACACAATTAGTGATTTTGCGTGTGTGTGTGTGTGTGTGTTTTGTTTTTCCTGAAATGGTCTGAAAGAAGGATGCTAAAACTTACCACACAAGTCAGGTCTCTTGATACAGCCACTACTTCCTGTGCTACTTGCAAGTCCATTAAAGGCTGCTAAGCCATCAGAGCTGTAGGCTCTTAGGACCGACAGCATGTTCACTTGCTTCTCCAGGACCTGTGGGCTTTGAGCTTGATCGGATTTCATTGCACCTTGTACGGCTTCGTGGGGGGAAAGCAGATTCTGGCTGTGCCAAGGTTTTTCAGACGTCGGTGGCAATGGCGATATTAGTCCTTGGGAAGTTTTTGAGGCAGCAGAGCCAGGCCTGTTTTCCCCTCTATCGGCGCCATCTTTGTTTAGGGTGGGCAACTGTTTGCTCATAAGATCAGACTCTGCCTCGATGTCATCGTCGTCTACAGTTTCTTCCTTGGAGGACTCCATATCTTCAGACGAAGCAATGTCTGACAGGTCATCGGTAGCACTTTTATTTACAGAGTCAGAGAGCAACACAGTTGGGTCATCTCCAGGTTGTGTTTTTAGGTCAGGTTCATTAGCGGTACAAGAGTTTTGTGCTCCCACAACGCCGGAATAAACGCCAAACTGCTTGTAGAAGTCTGCTGCAAAATTACAAAAAGTGGAATCCATGTGACCGGGCCAAGCGGTATTTTTCTGTTCTCCTGGCACGTCCTTGGATCCTGGGTTCATTCTTTCAGAAACTGAGTCCATTTGGCCAATTAGATTGGAAACAGTGGCATCTTTGTTGGATTGCATGGAAGAGGGCAGCAAGCTGGCTTTATGGGCTGAGGCCATGGCCTCCCTAGGTTGATCTTTACCATTTCTGGTTAATCCTAAAATACTGTCTTTACGTTTAGCTTTGCCTAAGTGATTAGCTTGGAGATGAAGAGCCATTAACTCCATAGAAGATGTGGTAAAGGAACAAAATAAGCAGCCATGCCAAGCAATATTGTCTTGGACTGTCACTGATGAACCTGGAAGACTGGCTGCATCAGGTCTCACAGACAGATCAAGGGGCTCGTACTGTGATTTTTCAGTTTTTCTATGTTTGCTAGGTACCTTGTCCTCACCACTTTCTGAAATCAGTGGTTTCGTGGAAAGGCAATCAGTTAGGACTTTTTCCTTCATTTCTTTTTCTTTCTTCAAGGAACTGAGGACAAAGTTGTCCATGAAGGCCTGAAGTGAGCCTTGGAAATTCACCCCATTCCCAACCATGCTATGGTAAGTTCTACCAAGTTCAGAAAATCGTGTTCCTTTGGAAGATATGTCAGAACCCTTGATCACATCAGGAGATACGTCAGAAGACATGCCAATTGTGTGGCCTGGATGATCTCCTGAGGAAAGCAACCCTGGTGACCACTGCTGAGACCCCATGCTGCTTCGAAAATCTATACCTGGAAGACCCTTGAAGGCACCCCTCAGTACTTCAGGCCGAATGAACATCGATCCTTTACTGGACGTTTCCTCTTTGTGTTCTTGGCTTTGAGACTGCCCAGAAAGCGGTCCTGCTCCGTTTTGTCGTTCCCGGTGGTGTCGTTCCAAATGGTATTTGAGCGATGCAGATTGAGTACCAGCGTAATCACAGTGGGGGCACTTATAAGGTTTTTCACCTGCAGTTATTGAAAGACAAACGGGTATGTTAAGATGAGCAACTGAGAAACATTAAACAGTTGCATTTCTATTACAGACAGTTCCAAAACCAGCAAAACTCTTAGCCTCTTAATTTATTTTTTCTGATGATGATTTCTTGATTTAAAAAATTGTTGTTGTTTTTTTAAAAAAAAAAAAAGCATTCTAGAAACTCTGGACTGTTAGCACAGTTAGCAATCTTTCTCTTAAGCTAACACAGCCTTTCTCAGCTTTCTTACCAGTGAAAAACCCTTGAAACATTGTTCAGACTTAGAAGGGATGCAAGGCATAGTTGTGTACATGCCCACCCAGAGCCCCTCACGTTCCCACCCCTTCCAGACCCATTACTGGCAATTGGGGAGGTTGACATGCCAATATATGGTCATATCACCTAATAAATTTTTAACACATTACAAATATATATATAAAAAATTAACTCGCTCCCACCCATTCGGGAAACTCTTCCAGGACCTTCAAGAAACCCCAGAGTTTCACAAAACTCTGGTGGAGAAAGCTTGAGCTAACATGTTTAAATTGTTTTTGAAATTCAAGCAAGAGGTTTTGAAAATGAAACAAAACTATTCCACCACAATTATCATCAAATGTACAAACAGGAGGGGGGGGCATAAGCAGAGGGGTAAAAGGAGAGACAAAGCATGTAATAAATGGATAACTACCATTTTTTGTGTGTGTATACAATAGAAATAAAAATTTTTGTTTAAATTATACACATGGAAACCATTTTTAAACCTAAAAAAAATTTATGCCACTGTTACGCAAGACTGAAATGAATGATTTAAGTCTTGCTCTGCAGTAAATCATGGATATAATTAGCAAATGGCATTCTGCACAAGTAATTTATCATTATTTGGAGGGCACCATTCCAGAAGGATTCAAAGATCTGCAGGCCTGCTGCATTGTTTCCAAATAAAGAACTATAAATATAGTTTCCATAAAATATTAATAACCATTACGGAGCATTACAATTGCATTGTGTAAGAACATATAGTTAAGATTTTAAAAAGTAGTCCGTAAAAATTAAAGCGAAAGCGAGTAATAAAAAGGTACAACATATATTTAGTTTCTGCATTGGAAATTAACATTATCTAGTGGGGCTTTTTTATTTTATTTTATTTTATTTTATTTTTTTGGCAGTGTTTTAAATTTGCACTAATGGTACCTCTAATGCTCCAGTAGTAAAATGTGTAATTTACCTCTAATAAGCACTTTTCAACAGAGTACGGACTGGCTTCGGCAGTGTTTTAAAACATATAAGATGATCTTCATGAATTAAATATATATTTCACACGCAGGGCTTAAACTCATACCACTCTGTCTGATTTAGAAGAAGTCTGTGTGGCACGGCATGTATGGGAAATATTTACAGGAACGCTCACATAAACATCCGGAGAAGGGGGAGGAAGGAGAAGAAATATGTCTAGATAAATGTGCATTTAAATGTCTCCTGAACTCTTGTTAGCAATCAAGAGTTCCCTTGCAGCCCTGGATCCTGGAGCAGTCATCGAAAGAGACAAGAGTTTGACAGTCCTGGAGGCTTCTTTTCATACCGCCCTGTCAATAACAGCAATTATTTCTAAGCAACCTAAACAATAAGGAACTATTTCTCCCCCGTCCGCTTTCTTTCTCAGAAATGATATAAAAACTAGGCTTGAAAAAATATCTGTACGTCTCTTTCACACATAGACACAAGCACCTACGGGCAACGACCCCAAACCTGCGTGTGATAAAACATCCTTGCTGAAAGACTGGACGTTTCTAAATCATTTGAGAATCAATGCCGCGTTTCCGCGTTTCCGCGTTCGTAAGATGCCTCCTATGAAAGCTATAGGAAGATTTCAGAGGGAGTAAGTGGCAGGCTCAGCGGAGGAACTTCAAGACGTTTTTGCCGCTGGTTGTCACGTCTGGCGGAAAGCTAGACCGATTCTGCACTTCTGATTTGCCAGCATGTTTTCACCGCATCGGATTCTAAATGTAGACTCCGAATTTGTGCCTGGCATCCTTTAGGATGCTTTAGGATGCTTTGGGCTAATCCTGCGTTGAGCAGGGGGTTGGACTAGATGGCCTGTATGGCCCCTTCCAATTCTATGATTCTATGATTCTATGATTCTATGATCCTGCATCACTGCTTTTCTCCAGTGATTGGCTGGGACTCCCAATCATGGCGTGTGTTTTGCAGTTTCGTCCTCCTTGCAGTCCCGCCTCCTGTCATGCCGCCCCTTGTGTTTTGTTTTTTGTCTGAGCATGTGCAATAAGACACTTGTGCTGTAACGCACTGCATTTTTTTCTAAATTGCTCCCGCCATCCCTCTATTCCTGTGGCATTTGAATCATCCAAGCAAAGGGGGGGGGGGTTCTTGTGTTGGTATGTGCTCAATCACCATGCACACATGAAGACCAAGTACGTCAGTTGCCATTACACAACTTTTGCATAAAAGTTAGGAAGTGCCCCATTGCATCTTAAATCATGATGTTCAATTGCATTTAGATGCTGGAGGGTGAGACAGGGGAGGCAGGTGGAAGAATCCCAGTTTGTGACTTATGGATAACTTTCTGGAGCGTTCCCAGAAAGTGGGCACTATTGTTATTGAAAATTCACATTTTAATGTGATCATGTTCAAACATTTTTTAAAAATGCAAAGGGGAGGATAGTATGCACAGTTGATACATAGCTATGATGATAAGAGCCAGTTTGGTGTAGTGGTTAGAAGTGTGGACTTCTAATGTGGCACGCTGGGTTCGATTCTGCGCTCCCCCACATGCAACCAGCTGGATGACCTTGGGCTCGCCATGGCACTGAGAAAACTGTTCTGACTGAGCAGTGATATCAGAGCTCTCTCAGCCTCACAGGGTGTCTGTTGTGGGGAGAGGAAAGGGAAGGCGAGTGTAAGCCTCTTGGAGAATCCTTCGGGTAGAGGAAAGCGGCATATAAGGACCAAGTCTTCTTTATATCACTTGAGGTGGGAATGGAGGCTGAAGCAGACGCAAATCCAAAGTTTCCTCATTGGATAACCACAAACAGTTTTCCAAGGAGAGGGGGAGAAATCACAGCTTCTGGGGATTCTCAAACAGTGCAGCAAACTGGGATTGCATTCGTATCTGCTCCACGTGACTTCAGGAAGGCCAATGCAGCATTTTTCACTACTGTGGAAACAGCCCCAATGTTTCTCGCTTTCTGGTATACCCAAAAATACTGTCCTATACTGTCAAGTAGCACTTTGTGTAGCAACCAGACCCACCTTCTGCAGCCAGTGAGATAAGTTAGCTAACTGGAGCTAAACCAACCATGAGTTTCACAAATCTGTTTCTCAGCACCTTCTGCAAGGCCAGTGTCCTGGACTTGTCTTCCAAATATCCAGTGTTCAAGTAAACTCTAAGTGGCAGCAGATCCAGACAGAAGTACTGGATTTCCCCACCACCACCACCACCACTTAGCCTGAAAGAGTTTCTTTGCATCATGCCATTAGAGAAAGGAGAGAATAGGAAACATGGGTGTATCTCTAGAGGACACACAGAGAAGAATCAACCCCTTCTACTAGTCAGCCACTTTGCAATATTTTCAAAGGTGGCAGATGTGTAGGGTAGGCTGCCAAAGGAGGTGGTGAGCTCCCCCTCACTGGCAGTCTTCAAGCAAAGGTTGGATACACACTTTTATTGGGTGCTTTAGGATGCTTAGGGCTGATCCTGCGTTGAGCAGGGGGTTGGACTAGATGGCCTGTATGGCCCCTTACAGCTCTATGATTCTATGATTCTATGATTCTATGATTCTATGATTCTATGATTCTATGTGAAAGAAACATCATTGGTTGGACTTTGCATATCTAAATGTTGGCTTACGTGATTGCAGAAAACTTGGACGAAGTTGAAGGCGTTTACGTTCCGCAGAAACTTTGAATGAATCGTTCATACCCCAAACTATGAAGGATGCAAGCTGGCTTGTAAAACCAACCCCATCATTAACCATGATAGGGTACGACCACTGTTCATGAAGTCAGGCCCGCTTTGGTTCGGTCCTTAGGACCACACACCAGTACAAAGCTGGTAACACAATGGCTAGTAGATTTAGTGTAGTAGATCCTTAATTCACAGTACAAATAAAAATCCATTGTCTGTTGCTGGATTACCATTGTTGCCCTTGTTTACAACACGTATATAACGTGAGTGTGCCCCCTACACTGAATCTGTGACAATCGGCAGCCCTGGGAAAGTGCAGTCTACATGAGGTGCTACTGCACACCATTGCACTATCTACCTAGGCGCAACGTTAAGTTTCACACTGCAGAAAACATAATTAATTTTTTTAAAAACCCAAAACAATGAAATAAAGATACAATCGTCCCTTCAAATAAACTCAGCTACCAAAGCGGGTTTTTAAAACACTTCTTTAATCATTGGCATGGCTATCGATAACCTATTTTATCAATGGCAGAAGGACTATATATATTTTAAAAGAATGCAGTCCAGTTTAATGAGTTCATTATTATGCCTCTTCCTACTCGGCGATTTCTTTTATCATTCTAATCACTCACTTCGCACTTTGGAAACCAAATGGAATATCAAAGGTTCTGTGGGATTATTTTTGGATCAAGCACATGTTCCCCCACATAGTTCATCTGTTTGTCAGAAATACCAGTTGCATTCTGAATCGCTCCCCTCCTTTTGCTATTGTGGCTGAGAAGGAGGCAAATCAAAGACAAAGGAAAAAAGGTAGACGAAGATTCTATACCCTCGTCGTCTGGATTTTTTTTAGATTACCTTCTGCTGTACCGTGCAACAGACAGCATAGCGTGCTAATTTTTTTTTCCCTTCCCCCTGCAAAGCTATATAATTGAATTTAAATCCTATCTCGGATATTTATTTAGTCTTCCCACACGTCTTTACATAGTTAATACTGGGAGAAATGAATATGGATGCTCCTTAGCTCGGATGCTCCAGTACATTAATATAAACTGTACGCCAATTCCCCCAAAGCATATATATGTTGCAAACCTGAAGACTTTTTACACAGCTGCTTATTGCTAAACAGTGTCTTGTCCAGAAGGGGACAATCTGTGTCTCTAATTGCTGTCAGTGAAGCTGAGATTCATTATGTGACTTTCCCATTAAAATGTGAGCATTAATTTGTATAATGAAATATCACCCACTGCAGTGTTCATTAGCCATGCCCTACTGTATACGCCACATTGTTAGCTACCTAGAAACTGTAGTTAATTTCGCTAATGGATATTTCCCTACTTAGTGTTTGGTAGGAAATTTATACTGTAACATTACCTCTTAAACTTTTAAGGAAATTTAAATTCAATCAATTATTTTCAACAAAAGTTTGGGATGTCATTAAGTCAAGAAAAGGCAAGTGGCACGGTGCGAAGGAAGGGGGCGATTGGGAGAGACCGAGGGAAATGAAAGAAGGGCCCTTTTACCTCAACCTAGAGGTAAAAAGAATAAAAGGAGGAGCAATGCCAAAAAAATTGTTGCTCCTTTTGGCGCTCGTATTGCCGTTCCCCTCAATTATTCATACAGCCCATCTCTCCTCCAAATGTTTGCCGTAAACGGCAATAGTCAAACTCGTTTTTGGAAGGGGAGAAAACACGAACGCAGCTCATTTAATGCAACATCAATTCACAGGGCATCTCCAGAGTTCAGTTTCAAGTTAATCAGCCCAATTTTCAGAACAGATCGCCACTCATGGCCGCAGCCAATGATACGGGTCTCTTCTGTAGCTGGGACTGGAATTTATCTATTGGTGGGTTATCGTCTCAACTGAATTGTGATGTACCAGCAACGCACGTGGTGGGGAGGGAGTCCCAAAGTCACAAAAGGCAAGATAGGATCACACAAGGCAAGGGGGGAAATTGGCAAAGCAAAAAGTGAGGCACAGGTCATCCCAGGCAGGATTCTATGTGGGTACTCCAAAGAAACTATTCTTAGGATAGCACTGGGGAAAATCCATGTGTAGGCATTGTTCTGTGGGTCTGACAAAGGAATAACTTGTTGTTGTTGTTGTTACTGGACTTATTGCCCACCACTGTCATGTTTGACTTGTGGCGGGTTGTAAGGTAAAGGTACAGGTATCCCCTGTGCAAGCACCGGGTCATGTCTGACCTTTGGGGAGACGCCCTCTAGCGTTTTCATGGCAGACTCAATACGGGGTGGTTTGCCAGTGCCTTCCCCAGTCATTACCGTTTACCCCCCAGCAAGTTGGGTACTCATTTTGCCGACCTCGGAAGGATGGAAGGCTGAGTCGACCTTGAGCCGGCTGCTGGGATCGAACTCCCAGCCTCATGGGCAGAGCTTCAGACAGCATGTCTGCTGCCTTACCACTCTGCGCCACAAGAGGCTCTTATGGCGGGTTACAGTTTGTCCAAATTAAAACCCCATTAAACCCCATTTAAAACTGTACCAGACCTATCAATGTACACAGCAGACTCCAACAATTAAAAACCAATACGGACTATATCCGTCTAACCCCTCCAGGAAAAACTAATAACTAGTAAGTGCATGCTCTTAGCAGTAGGGGGGGAGCCAGTGTCAACTTAGTTGACTCCTGAGAATGAATACCACAAGCTATAGGCAAGGAATAAGAAGGACTCAGTTCAAACAACCCAAGTATTCCAAGAAAAATGACTTCTGCAAGATCTGCTAGAACGCTAGCAAATAAGTACTGGAAGTAACAAAACTACCAACTGGATTAGTGTAGTGCAAAAAGATAACAAAAACGGCGGTTTGAATCACGTGCTGATAGCCAGACTTTTTGCAGACGATAGAACAGCACATGATGCGGTTGTCTTGAACAGGGGTAGTCAAACTGCGGCCCTCCAGATGTCCATGGACTACAATTCCCAGGAGTCCCCTGCCAGCGTTCGCTGGCAGGGGGCTCCTGGGAATTGTAGTCCATGGACATCTGGAGGGCCGCAGTTTGACTACCCCTGGTCTTGAACAACTAACTAACCCCAAGTGCTATTCCTTGAAGAACTGTTCCCAGATCTATTATTTCCACTGAGTGCGTAAGAAGCCAATGTTTATTTCTAATAACCCTTGTAATTGGTGATATTACATTGTTTATTATACTTATTTATAATCTGCAACGCACTGCGTTCTGTTTCAGCATACACTTCGGAAACGCTTTGTTCTTTAGTTAACAGAAACTGATCTTTATCTTTATCTATTTTAATATTATCATACTTTTTAAAATAGTTCACAAATATTGTTTGCATAGACTATGCAATGCCTCTGTGAATTCATTTTCTTTGTTTTAATGCCAGGTCTTCTTACCCGGATCATTTTGTAAGTGTTACGGCACTGTTATTTCAGAAATATCTACTAACTTTTATTTTGTTTCCCGTAAAATATGAGGCACGAGTTTTGAATGCAGAATCCCATGGAAAAGCTGCGTACTTTCAGTGCAGGTTTGCACACCAATTTACTTATTGATTTAGAATGGAGTAATTTCCAACCAACTCTACCCAGGGCTACTCTTGAGACTAGGATCGGGCGCTTTGGCGTCTGAAGCAGCTGTTCATGCCCGAAGCAGACAGCACCATGGCACAGGGGAGGGATGGGAGGTGTGGGCACCAGAACACCAGCAGGCCCATGCAGGTGCATGGTGCATCTGCGTTTCAACTTATATAGGTCTTCCTCATAAGGTCTTCCTTATATAGAAAGTCCTCAGAGGTCAATATTAAGTAAACATAATTGTTTTAGAATTATTATTGTTCTATTGTTATTTATGGTTACCGACTTTCTATGTATTGTTCCTGTTGCTATGCATCATGTGGACCACCCTGTGCCTTAAGGGAGGGCAGTATATAAATGTAATAAATAAATAGAAGGAGGAGAAATCAGAAGATCGGCTCCCTTCTGGAGGACTTTCCTGTCTGGGTACCTCAGAGGGGTTGACTGTGTAGGTCAGTTGTTTGAAAGTTTTAAACTGTATGTTCATTTTATCCACTCTGACCATTTGGAAGGGTGGGCTACAAATAAATTATTGTTGTTTGTTTGTTTGTTTGTTTGAGGAACTTAGCCATATTGATCTGCAGCGGAAGAGCCAGATGTGCCCAGAAGCACTTTAGAGAACAATGCCATGAATTGAGCTCTTTATACCACTTTGTACATTTTCCAAATTGGGAGTAAACCTCAGTAGGTATCTGTCCCTGAAATGAACCCAAGCTCCGTCACTTCCAGGACAATCTCTGTTAGGTGCCATCCATTCACTGCCAACATGCAGCGCCCTCTGAATTAATGACCTCCAAGATGTCCTATCACAAAGAGCATCCATTGTTTATGCATCTCTACTTAGGGCTAATTCCCACTATATTTGAATGTGCTTAGTCCCAGGTAACACTACCCAGGGTGACATCCTTGGGATACTAGTCCCACTATATGCTGCATTTGTCAAACCCCGCCCAGAGTCCTGTGTGCAGTTCTGGAGGTCTCACTTCAAAAAGGATGTGGACAAAATTGAGAGGGTGCAGAGGAGAACAATGAGGCCTTTACGGCCCCTTCCAGCTCTATGATTCTACGTTTCTACTCAGCTAAAATGTTATGTGACGCAGGTGCATTATCCGTGGCACTGTTTCTTCCCTGCCTCCCTGTGGGACGAACCCCAGCTCTGCAGAGAGGTCTCACCTGTATGTATCCTCAAGTGAACCTTTAAGTGATGGGATGTCCTAAAGGTTTTGCCACAGTAGGGACAGTCTTTCATGGCAGAGCCCAGGCTCCTGTCTCTCAGCAAAGCTGGCTGCTGAAGTCCAGCAGATCTTCCGGCTTCATCACCGACGTCTGAAACGCAGAGAAAGTTCTCACATCACTTTAGCACATGTCAAGGAGTTGTTCTCACTCAAACTGCTAACGCAACACAAAAGCTAAACATGTCAATACTACACCTGTCTATTTCATTCTTTAAATCTGACAGAATGCTGACAATTCATGTATTTTCTTGTTATTCTCTTAAATTATTTCATCTTCCCCATCGTCGTTTTAAGCGGCATATGGTACCTTTATACTGAACTGAATTACACAAGAAAAGAAACAGCTGTGTCAGCAGCTGGTTGGTTTTCTTCTTTTTTTGCTTCTTTCTTATTATTTTTTTTTCATCCTAAAAAAAAAAAAAAAAAGGCGTCGCCCCCCCCCTCCTCAATTTTTCTTTTTTTAAACAGAAAAGTATTTCTTACTTCCTTCAAATCTGGTTCATTGTTAAATCGATATGCAGAGATGTACAGAACAAAACAGAAGTCCCTTTTAAAAGTTTTAGGATGCTGAGCAGAATAGTAATAACTCTATTACCACCGCTAGTACTACTAATGATAAAAAGCCCAGTCCAGATAAAATGAAGCATTTTATTTTATTCTTAATAAGAGAGTTAAGCATGGCTATAGGTTTTTCACACTGAAAACAAGGAACTGCAGCAGAAGAGTTAGATTTGGCTCTCGTAACAGTATTCCGCAGGGGTTACAGCAGCCTTTTTCAAAGTTTTGACCATGAAGGAGCTCCTGAAATAATCGTTCAGGCTTTGAGGAGCCCTAGATTGGCCACCCCTATGTTCCATGCCCCCCCCCCAAAGTGACATGTCACCAGAAGGGCCATCACCACTCATGTTAACAGGCAGGCTTGAAGAGGACTTTGGAGGGGAGGAGATGAGGCAGTTTAAGCTGGGAGTAGGCATACAGGCTCCATCTCCTCCCAGGAGCAGAAACCATGAGATGACATACTCGTACTCGGGAGAACAGAAGGGAAAGCAATGCAAGCGGTTGGTTCCCTAGTTTGTGGCTGACTCGGTTAAGGCAGGATTGGAAAGGCCACAGACCACTACTGGAGCTCTTACAGAGCCCTGGCGGTCCACAGACCACTGGTTGGGAACCACTGGGTTACAGCATCAGATTAGACCACCTATTTCTTGCATCTTTGTTCTGGAGCATGGAAGTAAAGGAACCGGAGAGAAGGGGTATGCTAAACCCGTGGCCCATTTTTCTCCAACTTTTGGACAGACAAGCTTCCAAATTACTTCTGGGGAATATTCATCCAACTACATGTAGTTTAGTAAGCAAAGCCCAAGGCTGGTGACATTTCAAAAAGTCAAAGATTATGCTAGGCTTGCCAGCTACAGATTTGGAAAACTACAGATAATTGGAGGTGAAGTCGTGGGAAGGAAAAAATTGGGGAGCAGAGGACAAAATACCATAGAGTCCACCATCTAAAGCAGTCCTTTCGTCCAGGGGGACCTGATCTCTGTTGTTTGGAGATTAGTTGTAAATCTGGAAGATCTCTAGAAAATTCCACCTGGAAGTTGGCCAGGCCACATTATGCATGTACCACGCATAGGATCTGAGGCACCTTTTTTCTCTCTATGAGTTTTTCTTCACCTGTCCTCATCCACCTCTGCTAAAAGTAGGGTAAGAGAGAGCCATGGGCATACGTATCTTTTCTGTGGGAAGGTTGTGGTTTGCCTGATTCCATCATGGGGTGCAGGTCATCCTTCTCTTTCCAACAGTTACAAGGGGACAGGAGATGAGCAGAGCCCGATGGACCTTGGAAAACCCCCTCTGACATTTTGTTATATTAGGTTAGTGGCAAAAATCCAAGGATAGGGATGTTTGAGAGAAAACAGAGAGAAGGTTTTGTTCCCATGTTTGTCTGTAGGAGAATCACTGTGAAAAAAATGAATAAAAGAATCCTCTAAATAGATATTATCATCTTTCTCCGGCTGAGTTATTGCAGATGTATTTAGAGTGATGTGAGCTAGCAAAAGAGAATCAATGGTGAGTTGATCTGGAAGCTGAATGAGGTAGAACCTCTGCCCCAAATCAGGGTTTTAGAAACAAGAAATAAGAGGGAAGAGGAATGGAGGACTTAGAATCATAGAACCATAGAGTTGGAAGGGGCCATACAGGCCATCTAGTCCAACCCCCTGCTCAACGCAGGATCAGCCCTAAGCATCCTAAAGCATCCAAGAAAAGTGTGTCTCCAACCTTTGCTTGAAGACTTCAGGGATGCATGTCCTGGATAACTGACATCAAGATACATATTTTATCTAAATACCTTTTTATCGCTAAAATGTCCATTAAAAGGATTCCAGGCATGAACTTTTACAGAATCCGAATAAGTTTGGCTTTGGTTTCCAAGCTAAAAATGAATGATTTAATAAAACAAATAGATGCCCAATTAAGATTCTCTGAGTGTTCAGAGCTCTGCTTGAACTGCTAGGCAGTTATAACAAAGTATAAGTCAGAAAGCTAGTAACAGACATTTTTAATTATTCACAGGGCTTAAGAGTAACATAATGCAGAATCTATGTGGACCTTCAAGCAGTCACGCAGAAGGGGGCTATTTTATATTTCAGAATCCCCCTAAGATTTCTAATTGTCACTGCATTTATGTGGCATCGTATGCAGAATTCAACAGGAGAGGGGGGGGGGGATATGACACAGAGCCACTCAAACTTAATACACAGAGAGCAACCAGAACATTGTCTGAACATCATTTTTGAAGGCTTTTTTTGTTTTGTTTTGTTTCGATAAACACTGAAACGACAACAACAAATATCAGACCGAAACAACAACAACAGATGAACAGATCACTAAATCTAACAAGCCACTCAGGATGAACGTACAGAAAAAGGGGACTAGTTATGTTTTGCTAGATGTCATTCTTAATGACAGCTTGTTAGACATTTCTCTTTTATCTCGCTATCTAGGGTATGTGTGGCCCAATAATAATAAAAAAGAATAAATTTGTAAGATAAACAGTTCACTTTGCAGATTTAAGAGACTAATTTTCACTTAACACAACATTGATTCCCCCCCCCCTCTTCCTCTCTTTCTCTCTCTCTTTTTGGTGAGGCTGCAGAGTTTAGCACTAATCCTTCCGAAAACGGCGGACGAAACGCAACCATGAGTCTGCACAAGCACGTGGGTGGTCTGAAGAGTTTCCTTTTAGATTTAAGCCGACATACAGTAGATAGCTCTGAAGGCTTTACTCCAGTGAGGCCTTACCTACAAGGACTTCCCCCCCCCTTCCCACAGAGAGCACATTCATGACGCTTTAAAGCTTCAATGAGGGTTTTCTTTGGATGTCTCCCCCCCCCAACCCCCGGCTTAATGCTGCTTTCGGAAAGGCTTGAGATACCAGCCACCTTAATGAATGGCTCGACATCTACAACTCTGCAGGCTCCGATCGATAAAAATGAAAGGTTGGCGACGCTTGCCCGCTTTCTTCCCACAGACCGTCCACGTGGTCCTTACACCCAGTGCGTTACACCCCCAAGAGTCAATGTGTTTATTTTGGGGGCCACTTTACCACTTACTTTGGATTTCCCCCCTCATTCAACACGGGACAAATGGAAGAGGATTAAAACTGTTGTTAAAGAGAAGTAGGCTATAATTCCCTTTTGGAAGGCAAAAGAGACCGTCCCGTCGGTTATTCGAACGTATCAGATAAGCCACTAGCATCTCTGTCAGCCAGAAATATAGGACCAAATGATCTGTTAAGATCTGCCTCAGCATCTCGACTGAGACAGAAAAATAGCTGAAATTCCTAGGCATCCTTCAAACCTCGTCTACTAAATATGTTAGACCAATATCTCAAGATGATTTCAAAGAGCAGAGATCCTTCACCTCAATACTTCCTCCTACCCCTTTGTTCCCTCAGCTTTCTGTCATAGTATAGGTTGTGTCTGTAGACCTGCCCAGTTCATCTCCAGAATTACAGTTCATCTCCAGAATACAGAGATCAGTTCCCCTAGAGCAGGGGTAGTCAACCTGTGATCCTCCTGATGTTCATGGACTACAATTTCCATGAGTTCCTACCAGCATTTGCAGCAAACACTGGCAGGGGCTCATGGGAATTGTAGTCCATAAACATCTGGAGGACCACAGGTTGACTACCCCTGCCCCATAGGATATGGATGCTTTGAAGGGTGGATTATATAGCATTGTCCATCATTGATGCCCTGGTCCTCCCAAGACTCCATTCCCAACTCTAGGAGTTTCTCATCCTGGATCTGGGAATCCTAACCCTCCCCAGTCCCCACTAGTGGCCAGGCACAAGCTGGCAACTCTACTATGCTTGATGCTCCCCCTCCCCCAAGGATACAATATGTGTTTGGTGACATTTCCCTTCTCAGATTACAGAACAAACATATATTCTTTGGCTAACATGAAATAAGGTATCAAGAACACTCTGAAAACCCAAGGTCATACTTCTCTTTCCCTTAGTGTTCTTTGAGCAATGTGGAAGAGCTACAGGGATAATCTACATCTGGAAGCCAGGGCTGAAATATATTTGTAAGAAGATCCAAACAGTGGAAAGACAGGGTATAAATCTTTGAAATGAATTACATTCAAAATTAGGAAAGATACGAACTCCCAAGGGCAGACATTCAACTGTTAACTAACGAAAGTACAAACCAGTATTTTGATAAGAGTAAGCATATGCGGCAAATCAAACCAAACCGTGTGGATGTACAGGACCACACACACAAAGAAAAGATCTAGTGTTGGTTCTTGGAAATGAAGAATTATTTCATCATCTAAATATCTAAGTTTATGAAGGTCAGAGGTAGTACACTAGATTATAACCAATGCTTTTGGAATGCAATACATAACCTCGTATTAAATATTCTGAAAGAGTTACTAACATATTGGGCCTCTTAACAACTTGCTGTCTTTGTTATTTTATCAAAGAGTTTAGGGTGCTTTTTAAAAAATGACCATGTATGGTCAGATCTAACTGTTAAGCATTAATATGGATCGGCAAAGGATTTGTTGAAACAAAGGGCTATTTTAGAGCCAATTTGGAAAACAGCCCTACCAATGAGAAGAAATGAGCTATGTTCTGCTTCTGTTATTACAAATGAGGATTATACCAAAATGCTCTTTTTGGTAAGTGAAAAATACAGACTTCGGATTCTCCTGTTAGTCACCTGAATGACAGAGGCAATTCACCTCCAGCTACGTATCTTTGGGTGTAAAAATATAATGACAGACTAGCTTTAAAAACAAATCAGATGGGGGAATATGGTGTAGACAAACCACTCATGGAGCTAAGAGTAGTGATATATCTCAAAGAAACATATCCCTAACAGAGACAGTACGTTGGATACAGATGAGTGAAGAGTTATGCATACAGAAAAGGAAGTTAGAAATGTACTAAACAATTTGTCGGTAACTTGGCAAGCAGTGAGGAAAGCATAAGAAACCAGTGGCTTTCAGAGTCCATAGCTCATGATTCTTTGGTGCATTGCATTCCATCTCAACAGGTCCTGCCCTAACACAATATTCCTCTTTGAAATATATCTCATAGACCGTTTGTGCACTGGGAACTTCACTGCCCCAGCTCCCATGCAGCAACACAAATTGGGGGCGGGTGAGGTGCACCAGGCCAAATGCTCCCCTGTGTGGGTGCAGGAAGAGGTGGGGCAACCTGCCACGACTAAAACTCCAGCCTGCAGCCCAGCATGAAACCTCCAGTGCATAAACGGTCATAAAGAATACATTGTTAAATGTATCTTTCCAGTACAAAACAGAATTAAAAAAAAAATCTACCCAATCTTTGAATTTCCTTCATACACTAAACAAAACAAAAAACCCCAAAAATTCAGAAGCAGCTTTAAACCACTGAAATTTAATATAGTAACTCAGGTTCCCAACTTTGTTTTAACATAATTTGTGACTCTCAAAGCCAAGTGTACCAAATTTGGAGAGGAATAGCTTTCATGCAGTTCCTTTACTGTTATGTCTCCTCCTGAATTTTAACCTGATTAGAAGAATTTATAAAGTTAATTGCCCGATTCGAGCATTAATTATTTGCCACGAATGTCCTGGGCAATCTCTTTCAACTTTAACGGCACTGCAGAAGACAGTCCAAAAATGACTTGCTGCTCAGCTGTTTTTGTGCCTTTTGTGTGGGACAGAAAGAGGGGATTGAAAGGGACCACAACATCATGCTGCCTCTTAGGTACCTATGATCACGTAGATCAGCCTTTCTCAACTTAGTTACCATTGAGAGACCCCAGAAACATTCTTCAGGCTTCTAGAAATCCCAGAAGTCGCATGATAGTGCAGGATATGATTAGGGAGTGTAGCTGTAGACACACCTACACGGAGACCCACCCCCACCCATTCCAGACCCATCACTGGCCATTTTGGGAGGTGGGAGTGGGTCAACATGGCCATATATTGTCATATCACCTGATTAATTAAGTTCCACCTATTGGGAAAACCCTTCCAGGGCTGTCAAGAAACCCCCAGCTTTCATGAAATCCTGGTTGAGAAAGCTTGATGTAGGTGGTTTGTGGTGTTTGGCAAATTACAGGAAACTATATATATATATATATTTAATGGAAAAAGGAGACAACATAATCTATTCCTCTTACTTGATGGACCACAGCCTGGCCTGCAAATTATGCATGCTAGATTTTTAGCATGCATGACACAGGATTTTGTTAGTGATAGCACCCCAAAGAAACCTGCTTTTGTAAGAAAAGAACAAACAAAGTACACCTCTTAGGTATTTTGCAATGTTTTTCATATAAGAGCTGGCAAAGGAAACTCCCCAATGAACAGTAGCCTGTGTCTTTCCCTTTAACCAGCTGAGTGATCGGAGCTTTTAATATAGCTGTTCCAATTATTGTAAAAGTCATCTAGTACCTTATAACCACAAATATTGACAGTTTATTGCACAACACATTCATGACATTTGAAGGTCACATCATACATAATACATACTCTTTTATAAAAGTGTCTGGAACAAAGAGATACATGATCAGCAATTACCTCTTACTAGTATTTCTGTAGCAGTTTGGTTTCATTTAAAAGAAATGTATGCGTTGGACCGAATGCATGAAGTCTCCTTAATTAATGCAGCCCAGAAAATCATTATGAATAACTTTTAATCAGCCATATTTTGTCTGTTGGTCTACAGGACTCAGAGAATATAGGGATACTGTCCAACTCACTAACCACATGTTGATGGGATTGCACCCTACATGGGAGGGGGGGGAGGAGATCCCCAACCAAAGACTTAAATTGATTTTTTTAAAACATGCAATCAAAGCCAAGGCTTAGCAGGAAGCCACAATGCTTGCCCTCAAACTCCCATCTCCATATGGTTGTGATGACTGTCTAGGGAGAAAGGGGCAGCCGACCACATGCTCACAGGAGAAATGTTCTTTCCCCCTCAGCCTGCATGACCTGTATGGTGCTTTCTATCTACACTTGCACAGGGTTGATAAAAACATTGGGCTGGATCCAATCAGCTTCTTCTAATCGTGAAAAAGGACATCATCAGACCTACAGGGACTAAAACTACGTGGACTGAGGATCAGTAAGAAAGGGAATTAGATAAAATGGAATTAAAAGAAACCTGGCTGGATCCAACCCAGTATTATTCTAGTTGACAAATAATGGACTTCGAAATCTTAAAACCATCACATGGATCACCGATTCACAGAAATTTCAGTTCATCACAAATTTTGTTTGGTTCATTGTTTACGAAGCAATGCCTGCAAACTAAAGAAACACCACAAACCTTTGCAAATTTTGATGCAAGTTGTGGTGGTTTGCGAAGAGCAGAAAGGAGGGGTTTAAATTCAGCTGTTTGGATTAAATGGCTGGGAGTCTTTTAAAACACTGCTTTCTGTTGCCCTTTAATAGCCATGGGGAGCAGAAAGCAGGGGTTTAAACATTAAATGGCTCATGAACTGATACAGGCTGGTTCAATTTTTGAAATCAACCTTTCAGTCTGTATCGGTTCGCAATTCGGTTCGTGTCTATTCCTATTGCTAATCAAAATGACAGTATTATCGTGCATTGCAGGAAATAAAGAATATGTCGAAGACGGTATGGAATCTTGCTTTGAGGCTTAGCGAGATGGATACAACACCTCCCCTAAATGCTAAAGCTCAGTAGGAAAGGCCAAGTACAATTTGTTGGAATCCCTAGTGAGCTTCCTGGCTTCCATTATGAAATCTTGTTACCATTAAAACAGGAATAAAGAATAACGGCTTTTTTTTTTAATGGGAGCCTTCTACCAAACTTATTATTCAAGATACTGCATCCGATAGAAGAATATGACTGTAATTAATTCTGACTCAATTTAGCTTTCTTGGAAAAGTGTGACTGAACAGCTATCACCTTTCTGAGGATGTCCATTTATAATCATCGAAAAGCGAAGTTGGTTGCTACTGAAACAGCTCTTTGGAATTGAAGCCTGGCTGTCAATAAACTCATGCAAGCCTTCTGACAAGTGACGAAAAACCTCAAGCCTTCCAATTAACCCCCTATTCACATTTATTCTGAAATACAGAAAGGTTGCGATGCCGTGTGCCTCAAACACCCCCCCTCCCCTCCAATAGTTCTTCTGCAAAGAAACTTCACCTTTTCACGCAAGGCATCTGCCCTCCCTGGCAGTTACCCTTTCCAAATTCTAGACTCCCTTGGGGAGGCTTGGATCAACAGGTTGAATGTGAAGAGGCCACTCCCTTATTGCCTAGATAGAACTTGCTCTTCCCATCCTTCATCCAGATTATTTCATTTGGAGAAAAATCCAGCGAGAGAATCTCTCATGGTGCAGAAACTGTCCAAACGGATCATCTTTTTGTACTCCGAAGTGTTATTTGAAAGCAGGTGTTTGGGAACCAGATGGCCTCAAAGCCCATATCGCTAGGGTTATAGCAGCTTCGGCAGCTTATCTGTGGCATATTCACATTGCTGTGATTTGCAGACTGCCTACATGGAGCCTGATAAACACTTCTCTTTTTTTTAAAACCAGCATTGCTCTCTTGATGCCAAGGCTAGATCAGACCCAATTTGGAAGAGATGCCTTACAGAAGTCCCTCTTTAATTAAGTCCTTGTTGTCTACTCCTGGGACAGATTCCTACTCCTGATTAATCTCCAAAAGTGGGGGAGCCAATTCGCAAGGGAAGCGAATGAGGTCATTCGCTCATCAACCATAATTTTCATGTACAAGAATTCGGTGAACCAATGGCCTGCTTTGACCTATTCCCACTTCACCCTGTATCTGAGCAATTTTTGAACGATGGAGTGGCAAAGGGAGAGGTATGAAGGGTCCATGAATCCACGTTCCATTTTCAAAAGGGTAACCTGCCCACCACCCTCCTTTGCAAGGAAATGGATTGAAAGTATAGGCATTTCACTGTATGGGTGATATCCTTCCTTCACGTATTACCCTGAAAGCCAGAAAAGGTATCTGTATATTGTTGTAACATCGTCTTTTTCTATTTTTATGGAATATTCAAAGCCATACTACACTTTTAAGAAGAACACACACACGGACACACACGGACACCAAAATCACAATAGTACATTTAAAAGTTTGGTGTGGAAGGCAACAAAAATCAGGTAAAAATCAGGCAGGAAATAAGTAGTTAATAGTACTGGAAGATCCTGAAGCATTGATTAAACAAAAGGTCCTCCTTTATTATACAGAACGCTAATACTGGTGGGATTTCCTGAAGATGAATAGGTTAGACCAGGTCTTGCAACGAGACCTGTATTCCTCCGTACAAATTATCGTACATTTGGAGGTTATGCAAGGTGCTCCAGCAACCAAGAGAATGCTATGGAATGATGTGTGTGCAGAAACAGTCAATGTGGTGGCACGTATACTCGGTATCACACATCTCTATGGTCCTACTGCACAATAATGAGATTTCAGTAACAAAATCTGTTGTGGTGAAGTCATTAGAGAGAGAGAGAGAGAGAGAGGTTAAATAACTGGATTAGAATTATGACTCCTGAAAGAGCCTAGCTCATCTGTACTGTCAGTAAATCACATGCGTTAGATTACACAGGGAGGGGACACCATACATAGGTTTGGAGGCATAAACATAAGACCATCCACAAATAGCCTCAACAGTGCTGTGGCTTCATTTTCTAAGAATATCTACACTTTTCAACAGTGAACAAACTATAAGAGTAAATGGATGGTTGTGGTCTTTAAAGCTCTGGTTTCAGATTATCTGTCCTTACTACCTGGATCACAAAATATAAGGTATCTCGCTTGTTTCTAAATTTTAATGAATGTCCTATGCAGTGGGGAATTTGTCATTAAACCTTAACACAATTTAACTAAGCCGAAACCCACTAAACCATATTTAATTAAACTAAATTAGACTTGAACTGTAAATATTTCCCCTAAACTGTCCTATATCACCTCATACTACATTGTTGCAATATTGTGTCAATTATTTTATAGTGTTTCAACCCTTTCCGACTTCCACACATGAGTTTTTTTGTTTGTTTGTTTTTTCCAGAGTGATGGATTCAATAAAATGACTCTAGGATGTTATCCCCCAGTTAGAAGGAATAATAAACAACCCACCATTGCATTATGCTGATGCTATAGTTAAGGCAAGAGTGCAATATATCTCTTCCCTCCCCCCAATGTATATAACTAAGAGGTTGCAAGCTTCCAAAGCCACAAGTAATTATGAAGCAGTGAATATGTACTATTCATTCATTACTGATGTGCCGGTCAAACTGACCACAAAATGCATTGGGACGCCACTGGCCTTGGAAGACCCCCACAAGTAACAGACTCAAGCAGTTCTACTCTGGTTTCAGTAGGCTGTTCTTGAACTGAAAACGAATTATGATAGTCTTTGTTAAGGCCAGATGTGAGGGGCGCCATTTTTTTTCTTCTACAGCAGGGGTAGTCAAACTGCGGTCCTCCAGATGTCCATGGACTACAATTCCCAGGAGCCCCTGCCAGCGAATGCTGGCAGGGGCTCCTGGGAATTGTAGTCCATGGACATCTGGAGGGCCGCAGTTTGACTACCCCTGTTCTACAGTGTCTGTGGTGTCTACTGTCAAAGGGGATTGTTTTTCTATCACAGCTCCTCCAGCTGTGCACTTCCAGAAGCCAAAATGAGAGGCTCTTACGGCAGGCTTTCTCAACCAGGGTTTCGTGAAACAGTATCAATAGTATCAATAATTATGTACCATGTGATGGTAAATTTTGGTGCACAATACTGGTAATTTTGAAAAGATATCTAGGATTTTTGTTGTTGTTGTTCCAATTCATGGGTAGACTTCCCTGGAATCTTGGGTACCTGGAAGTAAAGACCCATGGCATTCAAAGAATAGTTTGGACATCTTTATAACTTTGGTCCTGTATAGCTTTCCAAGATTTTGTGGAAGATTATTTGAACCAGATCCTGAGAGAAATAATTTCATTTGAAATTAAAGTGTTTGTGTGTATGTGTGTATGGGGGGGGGGGGTGTTTCTAGTCACCAAGATGT